>NC_069505.1:198764951-198919951 GCF_027579735.1 Bombina bombina | reverse complement strand
GAGAGAGAGAAAGATGTTCTGGTATTATATACAGTATATATAGAGAAAGATATTACTGTATTATTATACATATAGAGAGAGAAAGATGTTCCGGTATTATATACAGTATATATAGAGAAAGATATTACTGTATTATTATACATATAGAGAGAGAGAAAGATGTTCCGGTATTATATACAGTATATATAGAGAAAGATATTACTGTATTATTATACATATAGAGAGAGAGAAAGATGTTCCGGTATTATATACAGTATATATAGAGAAAGATATTACTGTATTATTATACATATATAGAGAGAGAAAGATGTTCCGGTATTATATACAGTATATATAGAGAAAGATATTACTGTATTATTATACATATAGAGAGAGAGAAAGATGTTCCGGTATTATACACAGTATATATAGAGAAAGATATTACTGTATTATTATACATATAGAGAGAGAGAAAGATGTTCCGGTATTATATACAGTATATATAGAGAAAGATATTACTGTATTATTATACATATAGAGAGAGAGAGAAAGATGTTCCGGTATTATATACAGTATATATAGAGAAAGATATTACTGTATTATTATACATATAGAGAGAGAGAAAGATGTTCCGGTATTATATACAGTATATATTGAGAAAGATATTACTGTATTATTATACATATAGAGAGAGAGAAAGATGTTCCGGTATTATATACAGTATATATAGAGAAAGATATTACTGTATTATTATACATATAGAGAGAGAGAAAGATGTTCCGGTATTATATACAGTATATATAGAGAAAGATATTACTGTATTATTATACATATATAGAGAGAGAAAGATGTTCCGGTATTATATACAGTATATATAGAGAAAGATATTACTGTATTATTATACATATAGAGAGAGAGAGAGATGTTCTGGTATTATATACAGTATATATAGAGAAAGATATTACTGTATTATTATACATATAGAGAGAGAGAAAGATGTTCCGGTATTATATACAGTATATATAGAGAAAGATATTACTGTATTATTATACATATAGAGAGAGAGAAAGATGTTCCGGTATTATATACAGTATATATAGAGAAAGATATTACTGTATTATTATACATATAGAGAGAGAGAAAGATGTTCCGGTATTATATACAGTATATATAGAGAAAGATATTACTGTATTATCATACATATAGAGAGAGAGAAAGATGTTCCGGTATTATATACAGTATATATAGAGAAATATATTACTGTATTATTATACATATATAGAGAGAGAAAGATGTTCCGGTATTATATACAGTATATATAGAGAAATATATTACTGTATTATTATACATATATATAGAGAGAAAGATGTTCCGGTATTATATACGGTATATATAGAGAAAGATATTACTGTATTATTATACATATAGAGAGAGAGAAAGATGTTCCGGTATTATATACAGTATATATAGAGAAAGATATTACTGTATTATTATACATATAGAGAGAGAAAGATGTTCCGGTATTATATACAGTATATATAGAGAAAGATATTACTGTATTATTATACATAGAGAGAGAGGGAAAGATGTTCCGGTATTATATACAGTATATATAGAGAAAGATATTACTGTATTATTATACATATAGAGAGAGAAAGATGTTCCGGTATTATATACAGTATATATAGAGAAAGATATTACTGTATTATTATACATAAATAGAGAGAGAGAAAGATGTTCCGGTATTATATACAGTATATATAGAGAAAGATATTACTGTATTATTATACATAAATAGAGAGAGAGAAAGATGTTCCGGTATTATATACAGTATATATAGAGAAAGATATTACTGTATTATTATACATATAGAGAGAGAGAAAGATGTTCCGGTATTATATACAGTATATATAGAGAAAGATATTACTGTATTATTATACATATAGAGAGAGAAAGATGTTCCGGTATTATATACAGTATATATAGAGAAAGATATTACTGTATTATTATACATATAGAGAGAGAGAAAGATATTCCGGTATTATACACAGTATATATAGAGAAAGATATTACTGTATTATTATACATATAGAGAGAGAGAAAGATGTTCCAGTATTATATACAGTATATATAGAGAAAGATATTACTGTATTATTATACATATAGAGAGAGAGAAAGATGTTCCGGTATTATATACAGTATATATAGAGAAAGATATTACTGTATTATTATACATATAGAGAGAGAGAAAGATGTTCCGGTATTATATACAGTATATATAGAGAAAGATATTACTGTATTATTATACATATAGAGAGAGAGAAAGATGTTCCGGTATTATACACAGTATATATAGAGAAAGATATTACTGTATTATTATACATATAGAGAGAGAGAAAGATGTTCCGGTATTATATACAGTATATATAGAGAAAGATATTACTGTATTATTATACATATAGAGAGAGAGAAAGATGTTCCGGTATTATATACAGTATGTATAGAGAAACATATTACTGTATTATTATACATATAGAGAGAGAGAAAGATGTTCCGGTATTATATACAGTATATATAGAGAAACATATTACTGTATTATTATACATATAGAGAGAGAGAAAGATGTTCCGGTATTATATACAGTATATATAGAGAAAGATATTACTGTATTATTATACATATAGAGAGAGAAAGATGTTCCAGTATTATATACAGTATATATAGAGAAATATATTACTGTATTATTATACATATAGAGAGAGAGAAAGATGTTCCGGTATTATATACAGTAAATATAGAGAAAGATATTACTGTATTATTATACATAAATAGAGAGAGAAAGATGTTCCACTCCGGACTCAGCACTCCCAATTGCCAAACATGCTCAACTCCAGGGGTGCACTTTAACTCTGTATATATATATACAGTATATATATGTATATCCAATCTTGTAGAAGGCACTCTCCGTCATTAAAATGTACTTTATTTATGACATTTCGGGGTGGTGTCCCTTTATATTTCTCTCTCTGTGTTTCTCTCTCTCTTTTCACCCCTGTCTCTCCTCTTACCCTTCTGTCTCTCTCTGTCCCCTCCCCCCTTTGTCTCTCCCCCTGCCACTCCTGGCTATACATTCACTGTCCAGCAGAGAGGGGATTGTGGCACATTAGGATTACTCTGTGCCCAGATCTGCACAGAATGATAAATAGAGAAGGGCCTAGGAGATGCGCCCCAGGAATGCCAGCCTCATTATGCCCATCACCAGAGACTGACTGAGACACAACAGCATGAAACCATGAAGCTGTCCTATGAATGATTCACATAATCTATCATCACAAATCATTCATACAAATGTGCGCTCACAGCACAGGGCAGGCTGGGACTTTCATGCAATATTAACATTAGCAACAAATGATAGAAATATACAGAAAATTCCCAACATGTCTATGGCACCAAGCGTCAGATGCCAAGGATACATCACTTCAGTAGGGGTCAGCAGGCATGGCAGTGATCTTGCCATCTTTACAATCCAGTATTCAGTATGTGACACGTAAAAGCGAGTAAAAGTAAAATAATGTATTTAATAGTGGAGATCTATGGAGGAGTGGAAGAGGACTCCAGTGGCAACCTGTGAAGCTCTGGTAAACTCCATGCCCAAGAGGGTTAAGGCGGTGCTGGAAAATAACGGTGGCCACACAAAACATTGACACTTTAGGCCAGATTTGGACACTTCCACTTAGGAGTGTACTCACTTTTGTTGCCAACGGTTTAGACATTAATGATTGTGTGTTGAGTTATTTTGAGGGGACAGCAAATTTACACTGTTATACAGGCTGTACACTCACTACTTTACATTGTAGCAAAGTGTCATTTCTTCAGTGTTGTCACATGAAAAGATATAATAAAATATTTACAAAAATGTGAGGGGTGTACTCACTTTTGTGAGATACTGTGTGTGTGTATATATATATATATATATATATATATATATATATATATATATATATATATATATATATATATATATATGAATACAGATATACATACGTATAGAAATACATACATATAAATACAGATATACATAGATATAGAAATACATACATATAAATACAGATATACAAATATTTACACATATAAATACAGATATATATATGTATATATATATATATATATCTGTATTTATATGTGTATGCACCATGCACTGCAGCAGCTATCACTGACACTGCCATAACATTTAATAGAACCATGTTGCTAATTTATATCAGAAAAATACTTTTATTCAAGAGTGAACGCATGCATTGGCCTCTAGTTATGATCAGGATCAGGTCCGCCAGACTTCGCTGAATACGGCGAGCAATACGCTCGCCGTATTCATCATTGCACCAGCAGCTCTCAAGAGCTGCTGGTGCAACGCCGCCCCCTGCAGACTCGCGGCCAATAGGCCGCCAGCAGGGGGGTGTCAATCAACCCGATCGTACTCGATCGGGTTGTATTGTTGCGATGTCTGTCCGTCTGCTCAGAGCAGACGGACAGGTTATGGAGCAGCGGTCTTTGTGACCGCTGCTTCATACCTGCTGTTTCTGGCGAGTCTGATGACTCGCCAGAAACACGGGGCATCAAGCTCCATACAGAGCTTGATACATATGCCCCATAGTCTCAGATGTCACCACACTAGAGCCACTACATATACCCTCAGGGTCACCTGGTCATAAAAATGTGTGCCTGGATTGTCATCTATCCTTTTTTGTCAGTGGGGGTGCAAGGGTTAATACACAGTCCCCAATCTGCACTGTGGCACCTTTAGTTAAGTATTTGCCAGGGGGCACATATTTACATGCATAGAGCTCTGTCTTGCAACAATGCCCATGTGACCAGAAACAGCAGCAGAAATCAGCTATAGGGGCCTATTTAAGAATGTGCAAAGGGACATGTTCAGATATTGCGGATCATGTCCGCTGCACATTGATAAATTACGACAGCATACGCTCTCAGCATTTATCATTGCAACAGCAGTTCTTGTGAACTACTGGTGTAATGCCGCCCCCTGCAGATTTGCTGCCAATCAGCCGCTAGCAGGGGGTGTCAATCAATCCGATCGTATACAGGTTATAGAGCAGGCTCACCAGAAACAATGGGCATCAAGCTCCATACATAGCTTGATAAATAGGCCCCATAGTAAGCAAAAACAAAAAAAACTACAAATACATATAACAAGAATTTGCTTGATTTGTATATGTGCGTTTTTTATGCATGTGGGAAATTATTCAGTTTTACATTTTCACACTATTCAGTAATGAATAGTTATTCTTGTCAGCTGATTGATTATTGTGTCACTTTTGTTTTGTACAATCTAGACACCATATAAATAGAAGAATACATTTAAAAAAACTGATCTTTTTTGTGTGCTGAAGCGGGCTTGTAGCACTAGCTACTATTGTGACTTTGGGGTCTATTTATTATGTGTCTGTCCGACATGATCCGATCAGCAGGTCATGTCCAACCAACATCGCTGAATGCGGAGAGCAATACGCTCTCCGCATTCAGCATTGTACCAGCAGCTCTTGTGAGTCCAATCGGCTGCCAGCAGGGGGTGTCAATCAACCCAATCATATTCGATTGGGTTGAATTGCAGCGATGTCTGTCCGCCACCTCAGAGCAGGCAGACAGCTGCTTTATAACTGGTGTTTCTGGCGAGCCTGAAGGCTCACTAGAAACACGGACCCTCAAGCTCCATACAGAGCTTGATAAATGGGCCCCCTAACGTTCATTTAGACTGCTGCCTTGAAATAGTTTCCCATAAGAAATAGCAGGTGAATGTTTTTTCTTTAACAAATTCTTAGAGACCCCATGGCTGAATATAGGATAAAATGAAATATGTTTTATCTTTTTGTGACAAATGATTTATCAGAAAATGTTTTGTCATTGTCTTATTATTTAACTGCCATGAGTTGCTGCAGTCTGTGGCACACGCAGGGTTAAACATGTTTTAAAGTTGTTCCACTTGTCGCCTAAGGACATAACAATGTTAAGTACAGAGCGGTGTCTGTGATCTGCTCGGTACTTGTCAGACAGGTTCGGCTGCAGTGCCCCCCTGCCTCTCACCCCTGGCATTGTGCATTGTCACAAGGTAGGCTTCCTGCTGCTCACTTACATTTAAAGGTGAGCTAAGGAGGGTCTCACAGACCTAAGTACATCAGACAATAACGGTGATGTAGAGAAATGCCCCATGGTTCCCCGACTACAAAAGCGGGGTCAGGCAGCCCCAGAGATTACACAAACAGCAGGCAAGGAAGCGGTTCTGTGCCACACAACTATCTGCAGAGAGTAACCAATTTCCCCAGATCACAACTGTCATCTTCCCAGTAATGTGATCTGGTGTGACGCTTCGCAGGGGGTTGGTAATTCTCAATAAGATAAAGTTACAAACCCTGGGACTTAGGCCTGAGACGGAAATCATTTTATAAACTTCAGGGTGCCAAGCTCTGTGTTAGTGTGCCCTGTAACCCCCTGGCACGGTACCATCCCAAGAATACTCATAGCACCAGTTTAAAAGCTCATTGCCTCATTTTCTAAATATCCCCCCAGTGAGAGAAAGAAAGATGTTCCTGTATTATATATATATATATATAGAGCAAGATATTACTGTATTATTATACATATAGAGAGACATGTTCTTGTATTATTATATATAGAGCAAGATATTACTGTAATATTATACATATATATATATATATATAGAAAGATGTTCCTGTATTATATATGTATAGAGCAAGATATTACTGTATTATTATACATATAGAGAGAGAGCCATGTTCTTGTATTATATATATAGAGAGCAAGATATTACTGTAATATTATACTGTATATATATATATATATATATATATATATATATATAAATATATATATATAGATCAATATATTACTGTATTATTATACATATAGAGAGAAAGATATTCCTGTATTATATTTTTATTTTTTGTAAAGGAATAAAAGCCTTTTGCCAGGGGGACGCCAGTGATTTAAGGATACAAGGAAAATTCAGCCAGGATATCTTTGGACAATAGCGTTACCCGGCGGTCCGATTTACCGTTCCTGCTTCTTGGATCTAGTACAGAAAACAAGCGGTTCTGAGCCACACTTATATTTACATGCTCGTACATACCTCATAAGTTTGAGGTTGACTCTTGTGAGTAGACACCCTACGGGGGAATTGTTTTAAAACTTATGTGTTTTATAGCTTGATTAAATTGATTTGCACTATGTAGGTGCCTTTGTGCGCTTTCTTTCTCACTTGTTTGCATATATATATATATATATATATATATATATATATATATAGAGAGAGAGAGAGAGAGAGAGAGAGAGAGAGAGAGAGAGAGAGAGAGAGAGAGAGAGAGATTACTGTGTTATTATACATAGAGAGAGAGAGACATGTTCCTGTATTATACGTGTAGAATGATGTTCCCGTATTAGACATGTATAGAGCAAGATATTACTGTATTATTATACATATATAGAGAGAGAAAGATGTTCCTGTATTATATATGTATAGAGCAATATATTACTGTATTATTATACATATAGAGAGATAGCCATGTTCTTGTATTATTATATATAGAGCAAGCTATTACTGTAATATCATATATATATATATATATATATATAAAGATGTTCCTGTATTATATATGTATAGAGCAAGATATTACTGTATTATTATACATATAGAAAGATAGCCATGTTCTTGTATTATTATATATAGAGCAAGCTATTACTGTAATATTATATATATATATATATATATATATATATATATATATATATATATATATATATATATATATATATATAGAGAGAGAGAGAGAGAGAGAGAGAGAGAGAGAGAGAGAGAGAGAGAGAGAGAGAGAGAGAGAAAGATGTTCCTGTATTATATATGTATAGAGCAAGATATTACTGTATTATTATACATATAGAAAGATAGCCATGTTCTTGTATTATTATATATAGAGCAAGCTATTACTGTAATATCATATATATATATATATATATATATATAGAGAGAGAGAGAGAGAGAGAGAGAGAGAGAGAGAGATGTTCCAGCATTATATATGTATAGAGCAAGATATTACTGTTTTATTATACATATATAGAGAGAAACATGTTCCTGTATTATTATATATAGAGCAAGATATTACTGTAATATTATACATATATAGAGAGAGACATGTTCCTTTATTATTATATATAGAGCAAGATATGACTGTATTATTATACATATAGAGAGAAAGCCATGTTCCTGTATTATATATATATATAGAGAGAGCAAGATGTTTCAGTATTATTTATTGATTTAATCTATAGAATTATAGATTATAATTGGGGTTTACTGTAGCTAACAGGTGAGGCTCAGAAGGTTAGGATGTCAAACTCCTCTGCTCCTCTATAGTAACAGAATGAGTTTACCTTGCAGTTTAACGGCTGCAGGGCCGCCACTAGAAATTTTGGGGCCCCTGACTTAACCATTGATCAGGGCCCCCCTCCTTTGACATGTGCAATTTTTGACCAAGTGACTAAAACGTATATGCACTTTATTCTTAAGTGTCTATTTAAACTTGGAAATGTTGTAAAGGTAGTAACATATACACACACAGACACACTCATACACTGAAACACACACTCACACATAAGGATTCACATATAGACACTCTAACAGACATGCAAAGAAACACACTCAGACACAGCCACCCAAACAGACACTCAGCACTTGTTTACATTGACATGACAAGTAATGAGGTAAACTACAGTTTTGTAAAAAAAGGAGATTAAGAAAACAAAATATGGAGTTCTGAATATATTTTTGTAAAGGAAGATGCCAACTAAATGATGATAACAGCATGCAGTGGCTGAAAGGAAGATCCCTGAACTGCCTAAACAATTTAAAGGTTAAATGGTGGATTGGTGACTTCCAGAAAGTTCTCGTCAGTCTCAAAGTCTGTAGAAAGATGTGAATAATCAGTAATAAGGTCAAAATGTCCTAAAAAGGAACAGACAATGGACACACAAACTCAAACTTGTACATACACCCAAGGAAACACTGACAGAGACAGCCTCAGAAAACACACACTGACATACACACACAGAGAGACAACCACATAAAACACAGAAAGACATACATACACACACCCTCACTTAGACAGCCACAGAAAACACACAAAGACATACACACACCCTCACAGAGACACCCACAGAAAACATACACCCTCACAGAGACATCCACAGAAAACACAGACATACATACATACATACACACACACACCCTCACAGAGACACCCATAGAAAAAGCTCAAAGACATATGCACACACCCTCACAGACATCCACAGAAAATGCACAAAGACATACACACCCACCCTCACAGAGAGACCCACAGAAAAATAATACATACACACACACACACACAGACATCCACAGAAAACACCCACTGACATACACACACAGAGAGACAACCACATAAAACACAGAAAGACATACATACACACACCCTCACTTAGACAGCCACAGAAAACACACAAAGACATACACACACCCTCACAGAGGCACCCACAGAAAACACACACCCTCACAGAGACATCCACAGAAAACACAGACATACATACATACATACACACACACACACACACACCCTCACAGAGACACCCATAGAAAAAGCTCAAAGACATATGCACACACCCTCACAGACATCCACAGAAAATGCACAAAGACATACACACCCACCCTCACAGAGAGACCCACAGAAAAATAATACATACACACTCATAGAGACACAAACCAAAGCACAAAGACATAAACACAGACATCCACAGAAACACTCACAGGAGGAAACATTTATGCACCTTGCATCCTCTAAATCAATAGTGTGTGACATGCATGATAAAAAAATTGCAGAAATTAAGAGATCGCTTTTTAAAGAATAATATTTGTAAATGTGTAAACAAAAATAATTCTGTGAATTCAAAATTGTACATTAATGATCTGGGTAGATGGCCAGATGAAGAAAAGTACTATTAAAAGGTTGACATATGTTTGTTTGATTATTCCCCATTTTACCCAACCAAGAGCACCACTTCAAATATAGTGTACAAATGTTCCCATCTGTCAGCTGTACTTATGATTTTGAAAATGCTGTACTCTATATGGTCTTGGTGGAACCATAAGCTGTGGTACTCATACCATTAGATCTTGTTAAGAGAGAGACATGTTCCTTTATTATTATATATAGAGCAAGATATGACTGTATTATTATACATATAGAGAGAAAGCCATGTTCCTGTATTATTATATATATAGAGAGAGAGCAAGATGTTTCAGTATTATTTATTGATTTAATCTATAGAATTATAGATTATAATTAGGGCTTACTGTAGCTAACAGGTGAGGCTCAGAAGGTTAGGATGTCAAACTCCTCTGCTCCTCTATACACTGTGTGCAGAATTATTAGGCAAATGAGTATTTTTTTTTTTTTTAAATAATTTTTTTATTGAGGTTTTTGCGTAGAACATACATAAAACACAATACACCATTTTGTAAAAAGAACAAAATACAAAATACAAACATAGGTACCCGAAAAATTTCGGAAATCATATAATAGCTTGGTGAAAGGCTAAAGAAACCTCGATTTTTCAATAATACAGCACATGTGACTGACCTGTTAGGAACAAAGATTCAGGCCCTATGGGCCAAAAATATGAAAACTAATAGCTATCTAATGGTCAGGAGTCTAGCTCGCTAGGAGCTACAAAGTATATCATGCGTAACTGGCCTATGAGGAGCTTTGTTTTAGGCCCGATGGACCTAGAGTATAGGAAATAATAAATAACTGATGACCATAAATCTAGTTCTTTAATAACTTCAAAAGGAGCATGAATACATGTATAATAAGTGGGGGAAGGGGGATATTCAGCGGGTAAGCACCGCTATGTATATTAGGGAAAGAGTGGAGGGCGGAGCTATAGGAATATAGGAGTATGGTAGGAGACTTGGAGGGGCCTGTTAATCTTGGTACTGCAGCAAAGTAAGTGGGCTAAGATATCTAGTTACCCAGCTATGAATTATTAGTCATGTGAACAGGTGGCAAATGCCTACCACTTGGGAGCCTATGCTTAACTAATATAGCCATTCTGCAAGTAAATATTGCTTCGTGTATTTCACATAAAACCTATAGGAACTGTATTCTATGCTAGTCCCTTCGATTACAAAGGTGAACATACAAAACATGAACCTACTAATCGTAGAGAGCTGTACATAGAGCAAGGTTAACAAGCACTAACACATAATGGTGTATAATATTAACTGCAAAGGTGTCTATTCATAGCAACAATATTAACTGTGCAGGCTGAATGAGCTGTGGAGTTAGCTAATACCGAAATCTAAATCCTTACTACAAGTAAATGGATGTAATCAGTGTACATCAGATATGCCATTATAAATGTATATACAGAAAAGGGCAAACCTATGTCAACAGGTGTCTATAGAGTTATAAGACATATAGCAAATTTTGTACAGTCTGGACACCATCATATAGGGTTTAATTATGATAATGGTCTGTTCTACTGTGTAGTCTAAATACTTGGCTTTTAACGGCTAAGCTTTATTGCCTATTACAGGCATGACTTATAATTAAGAAGGACCACGTGGGACCAAATATAGCTATCTTCTAGGTTTGGGCTTGAAGATAAATACAATTACTTATAATCAACATAGTAGGTAAGTTAACTAGTCAATGTAATGTCTCTTATCCGAAAAGGCAGCATCTATTATTGTGGTATCAATTCCTCTTCATAAAACTAAAAGGGTGCTATATAGTTTGAAGGAGTGACATCGTATGAAAAGGCTTACAGATTCAAGGGCCATATATATCTCTAAGTGTTCAAAATTCAAACCACTACATATCCTCCCGCTAATTTAAAGAGTGAATAATTTATAAATTATTATATACTTGTAACATATCAACCGGTAATGTAGAATTAGATCTGTATGGAGCGAATATTAAAGAATATGACTTTTCCTTTCCATATGTTAAGCTGGACTATAAATGTTCAAGCAATTCTAAATTTATAACAACCTATGGCAGCCCTATATACTAGTATAAGTTACCCAGGTGGGAAAGTATTGTTAAGAGAGACACATTTCACCCTTCTACTTACATGGACCCTCTGCAGATATTTTAAGCTTAAAATTCAGATAAACATACAGAAATAATAGCAGTATCCCTGGGAAAATTTGAATATGTGAAATAGGAGCATTGTAGTGTTAGGGGGAATCCGGGGAGTAAATTAATGTTGTACATATAGGGTGAGCACAAACAGATATACTAAAAATGCATAAATTAACAATGAACAGAACTTTTAAAGAGCCTAAGTGAGCTGATCTTCTGTTAGTCAACATAAGAGCCCGAGCATAAATATTAAGGCTAGTATGCTTCCCACACTGTCAGACTTATGACTTATATACAACATTTAAATAGTAATTGCCATATATAAAAAAAAGTGAACATAGGCCATCAGATAGATGCTAACTATAACAATGTAAATCTCAAGACACCAAAAACATTTTACTGAGATACGCAGCTAAAGTCATGTAGGGCTCTGGGAGCAACAGACCTGAAATGAAATTATAACACTGAGATCTCTGTGACACAAATAGGGCAACATTTGTTGGGCAAGAGCATATGTGGACAATTCAAGAAGGCTAGGGATCTGATGCGTTTACTGTTTAATGTTTTTCACGGATCTGACCCTCAAAGCACTGACAGTCCAGGCTACTTTAAATAAATGAAAATTTTCTGAAAGGTAATACTAAATGTCCTGTGGCTGAATATGATCAAGTAGTGATCTCACTTTAGGACATCGAGACAGATAGGAAGGATTTACCCCACTCCGGTCCTGAGAGCTGTTGTCCAGCTTGAGGCTATTTGCCAGCCGTGCTGTAGCCCAGGCAAACATGCATGCAGTCTTAGAAGTAAGGCACTCTTATCGGGACCTGGGCAGACAAACGTGTCGGAGCACCGCCGCATCTGGAATTGATGGCATTGTTCAACAAGAACCATCCGGTTCCGCCTGTGAGAAAGTGCTCCATGGAGCCGAGGGAGTCTTACCTCTGAACATTCTGAGAGCAACAGACCCATCTCCGCTGCTTTAGATAGCCCCTGCGTTATCACTCTCTTGCGGTCTTCTAAGTAGGTACCTAACTCCGGATCTTCATCCGGCTTAAACACCGGAGCGCTAAAATCACTTTGCCATTCACTCAGGCCGACTTGCAGTGTCCTGCGTCTCATGTCGTAAAGCTGCTTGCTTATTTTAGCCCGAGTAGGTGCGGCTTTCACAGGGATAATGAGCTCCGGATCCCTTGTAGGCGGTAAGTTGATAGTGTTAGACTGTCTCCGTTGATCGCCGCCATTTTGACTCCCGCATGGGCCAAGGAGCGGTATACTGAGCTGCTTAAGTAAATCGCTCATCTCCAAATAGTGAACCTCCAGGATCTTACAGCAACGATCCTCAAATTTATCTAGTGCTGCCTCCAGGCCCATTTTCTTGATGGTATAGCAAGGGTACTTCCAGACCTTCAAAACAGAATACACCTCACCCGATCTGACCAAACTGCAAGGCCCCAAACTTTGTTACAGTCTGTATAGATTAATATGCCATAAATTCAGGGTTTATTTGGGAATTAGTAAGCAGATATGGTTGTCTTTGATACCTATACGGTTTATGGGTCTAGCTCACTTGAATATTGGATGTACAAACATCTTTAACCAGACACAGCACGGGAGCTCCATGTATATGCGTCTGCCGCAAATGAGTATTTTGACCACATCATCCTCTTTATGCATGTTGTCTTACTCCAAGCTGTATAGGCTCGAAAGCCTACTACCAATTAAGCATATTAGGTGATGTGCATCTCTGTAATGAGAAGGGGTGTGGTCTAATGACATCAACACCCTATATCAGGTGTGCATAATTATTAGGCAACTTCCTTTCCTTTGGCAAAATGGGTCAAAAGAAGGACTTGACAGGCTCAGAAAAGTCAAAAATAGTGAGATATCTTGCAGAGGGATGCAGCACTCTTAAAATTGCAAAGCTTCTGAAGCGTGATCATCGAACAATTAAGCGTTTCATTCAAAATAGTCAACAGGGTCGCAAGAAGCGTGTGGAAAAACCAAGGCGCAAAATAACTGCCCATGAACTGAGAAAAGTCAAGCGTGCAGCTGCCAAGATGCCACTTGCCACCAGTTTGGCCATATTTCAGAGCTGCAACATCACTGGAGTGCCCAAAAGCACAAGGTGTGCAATACTCAGAGACATGGCCAAGGTAAGAAAGGCTGAAAGACGACCACCACTGAACAAGACACACAAGCTGAAACGTCAAGACTGGGCCAAGAAATATCTCAAGACTGATTTTTCTAAGGTTTTATGGACTGATCAAATGAGAGTGAGTCTTGATGGGCCAGATGGATGGGCCCGTGGCTGGATTGGTAAAGGGCAGAGAGCTCCAGTCCGACTCCCGCCAGCAAGGTGGAGGTGGAGTACTGGTTTGGGCTGGTATCATCAAAGATGAGCTTGTGGGGCCTTTTCGGGTTGAGGATGGAGTCAAGCTCAACTCCCAGTCCTACTGCCAGTTTCTGGAAGACACCTTCTTCAAGCAGTGCTACAGGAAGAAGCCTGCATCCTTCAAGAAAAACATGATTTTCATGCAGGACAATGCTCCATCACACGCGTCCAAGTACTCCACAGCGTGGCTGGCAAGAAAGGGTATAAAAGAAGAAAATCTAATGACATGGCCTCCTTGTTCACCTGATCTGAACCCCATTGAGAACCTGTGGTCCATCATCAAATGTGAGATTTACAAGGAGGGAAAACAGTACACCTCTCTGAACAGTGTCTGGGAGGCTGTGGTTGCTGCTGCACGCAATGTTGATGGTGAACAGATCAAAACACTGACAGAATCCATGGATGGCAGGCTTTTGAGTGTCCTTGCAAAGAAAGGTGGCTATATTGGTCACTGATTTGTTTTTGTTTTGTTTTTGAAAGTCAGAAATGTATATTTGTGAATGTTGAGATGTTATATTGGTTTCACTATTAAAAATAAATAATTGAAATTGGTATATATTTGTTTTTTGTTAAGTTGCCTAATAATTATGCACAGTAATAGTCACCTGCACACACAGATATCCCCCTAAAATAGCTATAACTAAAAACAAACTAAAAACTACTTCCAAAACTATTCAGCTTTGATATTAATGAGTTTTTTGGGTTCATTGAGAACATGGTTGTTGTTCAATAATAAAATTAATCCTCAAAAATACAACTTGCCTAATAATTCTGCACTCCCTGTAGTAACAGAATGAGTTTACCTTGCAGTTTAACGGCTGCAGGGCCGCCACTAGAAATTTTGGGGCCCCTGACTTAACCATTGATCAGGGCCCCCCTCCTTTGACATGTGCAATTTTTGACCAAGTGACTAAAACGTATATGCACTTTATTCTTAAGTGTCTATTTAAACTTGGAAATGTTGTAAAGGTAGTAACATATACACACACAGACACACTCATACACTGAAACACACACTCACACATAAGGATTCACATATAGACACTCTAACAGACATGCAAAGAAACACACTCAGACACAGCCACCCAAACAGACACTCAGCACTTGTTTACATTGACATGACAAGTAATGAGGTAAACTACAGTTTTGTAAAAAAAGGAGATTAAGAAAACAAAATATGGAGTTCTGAATATATTTTTGTAAAGGAAGATGCCAACTAAATGATGATAACAGCATGCAGTGGCTGAAAGGAAGATCCCTGAACTGCCTAAACAATTTAAAGGTTAAATGGTGGATTGGTGACTTCCAGAAAGTTCTCGTCAGTCTCAAAGTCTGTAGAAAGATGTGAATAATCAGTAATAAGGTCAAAATGTCCTAAAAAGGAACAGACAATGGACACACAAACTCAAACTTGTACATACACCCAAGGAAACACTGACAGAGACAGCCTCAGAAAACACACACTGACATACACACACAGAGAGACAACCACATAAAACACAGAAAGACATACATACACACACCCTCACTTAGACAGCCACAGAAAACACACAAAGACATACACACACCCTCACAGAGACACCCACAGAAAACACACACCCTCACAGAGACATCCACAGAAAACACAGACATACATACATACATACACACACACACCCTCACAGAGACACCCATAGAAAAAGCTCAAAGACATATGCACACACCCTCACAGACATCCACAGAAAATGCACAAAGACATACACACCCACCCTCACAGAGAGACCCACAGAAAAATAATACATACACACACACACACACAGACATCCACAGAAAACACCCACTGACATACACACACAGAGAGACAACCACATAAAACACAGAAAGACATACATACACACACCCTCACTTAGACAGCCACAGAAAACACACAAAGACATACACACACCCTCACAGAGGCACCCACAGAAAACACACACCCTCACAGAGACATCCACAGAAAACACAGACATACATACATACATACACACACACACACACCCTCACAGAGACACCCATAGAAAAAGCTCAAAGACATATGCACACACCCTCACAGACATCCACAGAAAATGCACAAATACATACACACCCACCCTCACAGAGAGACCCACAGAAAAATAATACATACACACTCATAGAGACACAAACCAAAGCACAAAGACATAAACACAGACATCCACAGAAACACTCACAGGAGGAAACATGTATGCACCTTGCATCCTCTAAATCAATAGTGTGTGACATGCATGATAAAAAAATTGCAGAAATTAAGAGATCGCTTTTTAAAGAATAATATTTGTAAATGTGTAAACAAAAATAATTCTGTGAATTCAAAATTGTACATTAATGATCTGGGTAGATGGCCAGATGAAGAAAAGTACTATTAAAAGGTTGACATATGTTTGTTTGATTATTCCCCATTTTACCCAACCAAGAGCACCACTTCAAATATAGTGTACAAATGTTCCCATCTGTCAGCTGTACTTATGATTTTGAAAATGCTGTACTCTATATGGTCTTGGTGGAACCATAAGCTGTGGTACTCATACCATTAGATCTTGTTAAGAGAGAGACATGTTCCTTTATTATTATATATAGAGCAAGATATGACTGTATTATTATACATATAGAGAGAAAGCCATGTTCCTGTATTATTATATATATAGAGAGAGAGCAAGATGTTTCAGTATTATTTATTGATTTAATCTATAGAATTATAGATTATAATTGGGGCTTACTGTAGCTAACAGGTGAGGCTCAGAAGGTTAGGATGTCAAACTCCTCTGCTCCTCTATAGTAACAGAATGAGTTTACCTTGCAGTTTAACGGCTGCAGGGCCGCCACTAGAAATTTTGGGGCCCCTGACTTAACCATTGATCAGGGCCCCCCTCCTTTGACATGTACAATTTTTGACCAAGTGACTAAAACGTATATGCACTTTATTCTTAAGTGTCTATTTAAACTTGGAAATGTTGTAAAGGTAGTAACATATACACACACAGACACACTCATACACTGAAACACACACTCACACATAAGGATTCACATATAGACACTCTAACAGACATGCAAAGAAACACACTCAGACACAGCCACCCAAACAGACACTCAGCACTTGTTTACATTGACATGACAAGTAATGAGGTAAACTACAGTTTTGTAAAAAAAGGAGATTAAGAAAACAAAATATGGAGTTCTGAATATATTTTTGTAAAGGAAGATGCCAACTAAATGATGATAACAGCATGCAGTGGCTGAAAGGAAGATCCCTGAACTGCCTAAACAATTTAAAGGTTAAATGGTGGATTGGTGACTTCCAGAAAGTTCTCGTCAGTCTCAAAGTCTGTAGAAAGATGTGAATAATCAGTAATAAGGTCAAAATGTCCTAAAAAGGAACAGACAATGGACACACAAACTCAAACTTGTACATACACCCAAGGAAACACTGACAGAGACAGCCTCAGAAAACACACAAAGACATACACACACACACAGACATCCACAGAAAACACCCACTGACATACACACACAGAGAGACAACCACATAAAACACAGAAAGACATACATACACACACCCTCACTTAGACAGCCACAGAAAACACACAAAGACATACACACACCCTCACAGAGACACCCACAGAAAACACACACCCTCACAGAGACATCCACAGAAAACACAGACATACATACATACATACACACACACACCCTCACAGAGACACCCATAGAAAAAGCTCAAAGACATATGCACACACCCTCACAGACATCCACAGAAAATGCACAAAGACATACACACCCACCCTCACAGAGAGACCCACAGAAAAATAATACATACACACACACACACAGACATCCACAGAAAACACCCACTGACATACACACACAGAGAGACAACCACATAAAACACAGAAAGACATACATACACACACCCTCACTTAGACAGCCACAGAAAACACACAAAGACATACACACACCCTCACAGAGACACCCACAGAAAACACACACCCTCACAGAGACATCCACAGAAAACACAGACATACATACATACATACATACACACACACACCCTCACAGAGACACCCATAGAAAAAGCTCAAAGACATATGCACACACCCTCACAGACATCCACAGAAAATGCACAAAGACATACACACCCACCCTCACAGAGAGACCCACAGAAAAATAATACATACACACACACACAGACATCCACAGAAAACACCCACTGACATACACACACAGAGAGACAACCACATAAAACACAGAAAGACATACATACACACACCTTCACTTAGACAGCCACAGAAAACACACAAGACATACACACACCCTCACAGAGGCACCCACAGAAAACACACACCCTCACAGAGACATCCACAGAAAACACAGACATACATACATACATACACACACACACACCCTCACAGAGACACCCATAGAAAAAGCTCAAAGACATATGCACACACCCTCACAGAAATCCACAGAAAATGCACAAAGACATACACACCCACCCTCACAGAGAGGCCCACAGAAAAATAATACATACACACTCATAGAGACACAAACCAAAGCACAAAGACATAAACACAGACATCCACAGAAACACTCACAGGAGGAAACATTTATGCACCTTGCATCCTCTAAATCAATAGTGTGTGACATGCATGATAAAAAAATTGCAGAAATTAAGAGATCGCTTTTTAAAGAATAATATTTGTAAATGTGTAAACAAAAATAATTCTGTGAATTCAAAATTGTACATTAATGATCTGGGTAGATGGCCAGATGAAGAAAAGTACTATTAAAAGGTTGACATATGTTTGTTTGATTATTCCCCATTTTACCCAACCAAGAGCACCACTTCAAATATAGTGTACAAATGTTCCCATCTGTCAGCTGTACTTATGATTTTGAAAATGCTGTACTCTATATGGTCTTGGTGGAACCATAAGCTGTGGTACTCATACCATTAGATCTTGTTAAATGCAGGCTTTAGGCAATCTTAGTCTGAGAGTATAACATTTTATGCAGATGTAAAAATCTTAGATAAAATGCCTCCTTGCATCTGGAAAGTCCTTGCATAAAGGGGCAGTAAACTGTAATATATATATATATATATATATATATATATATATATATATATATATATATATATATATATTTATATTTATATATAAAATGCATATCTCCCAAAAGGGCACCTACCATTTGTGTATTTAGGAGGAAACATTTCTTCATGGTTTTAAATATAGAATTTCTACAGCATTGTCAAAAAATGTGTTTTTATGGACCCCTGGCCCCACCATACAACTACTACCACACTGAAGTTACATTTCCGAAATTGCACAAAGAAATAAAAAACATTTGCTAAGTAAGTCCTACCTCCTCTGCAAATGAAAGTGATCTGCCGTCTGACTCAGGAACACACTGTACAAACAAAGTGCCAAGTCTGTCTCACACTGTGCATAGTAGTTTAGTGCACACTCAGAAATCCTCTCAAATGCTAATACTTTACTCCTTGTAATAACATTTCCCACGCTCAATTAGCACTCTTCTGTAGTACCCACTGGTGGCTGACAAAATGTAAAAAAAATAATATTTTTTTTTTAGTTCTTGCCTCATGGGGCCCCCCTGGGCCATTGGGCCCCTGACTGGAGTCACCCCTGTCACCCCCTGATGGCGGCCCTGAACGGCTGACTCAAGACATAGCAGTGGCCAGAACTTGCCTCATGATGTAGATCCACAGAGGAAATCTAGTGTGTGATGAGAGTGGATTAGGGAGCCCTCTGTCTTTCTAGAAGTTTCTGGCTCCTATCAAGACGTATTTTTTTTTTTTTTAAAGGACCACTCCCCAGTGTGCTCACTAGGGACGGGCGAATGTGCTGAAAGCGTAATTTGTTTGGTAGAACAAATAGTCCTGTGGACATTCATTTTCAATAATCAAATCAAAATCAATTAAAATTTGGTAATCAAATGTTATTTCCGGTTTTCGAATATTACTTTCATTTTCAAATGTTCATTATTAGATTGAATATCCACATTAAAAATGTTAAATGTAACATTCGAAGAACAATTACTATTCAGAAATTCAATAGTTCATGTGGTAGAGATTTTAGTAAATACAGGTAGCCCTCAGTTTACGCCGGGGTTAGGTTCCAGAAGGAATGGTTGTAAATGGAAACCATTGTAAATTGAAACCCAGTTTATAATGTAAGTCAATGGGAAGTGAGGGAGATAGGTCCAGGCCCTTCTCAAATTTGTCATAAGTAACACCTAATACATTATTTTTAAAGCTTTGAAATGAAGACTTTAAATGCTAAACAGCATTATAAACCTAATAAAATAATCACACAACACAGAATATATTATTAAACTAAGTATGTCACTGGTCGTTAAGGGTTTTTTCAGGACATAATAGCACAAGTCTAGCAAGAACACACTATTAATGCCCTCCCTCCAGCAGGCTTTGTGGAATAGAGCAGTCTCAACGCTGGTGGCAAGACCGCGCTATAAAACAATCAAGTCCCAAAAAAGGCCAGTGACATACATGGTACGTCGCTGGTCCTTAAGGGGTTAAATGAACAAAAACATTTGCTAAACAGCATTATAAACCTAATAAAATAATCACACAACACAGACTTCACTTGCATTTTTCTGCAAACAGTTCTTTCTATGCATTCCAATCTGGACTGATTTATAGACAGGAAGATCTTGTTCCTTTGAAATCTGCTCGAAAGCTCAGGTCTGGTTAAACTGATTAATTTCAGCTTGCTTGGCTTTGCTGCAACACAAGCAGACAGCTCCACCTACTGGCTATTTTAATAAATGTACTGCTTCTCAATGCTTTTCAATAGGAGTCACATGACTGGGAAAAAAGGTTGTTATTCTGAAATGGTGTAAATTGAACCGTTGTAAAACGAGGGCCACCTGTATAAACATTCAAATTGATATATTTGTATCTATTATGTATCAATTTTGAATATTGCATAATTTTGATATTACATTTAAATAGAGTAAGAAATATTATTAAAAATATATCAATCCAAAATTTTCTAATTTGAAAATTGCATAATTCAGATTGATTATAAAAATCGAATTGAATATTATACTTAAAAAAAAACAGAAATACTATTACATTAAACTAATGTTAGAATGTTGTACAAACATTAAAATTTCAAAACGAACGAACAAATGTGTTAAAATCCGTTTCATTTTTCGAATGTTGCAATACATTTGCCCATTTCTAGTGCTCACACGCATATTTTTTTTATTGTACAAACCATAATTTACAAACCTCCCTCACTGTACAGAGTGTGATTTACAAACCTCACTCTCACTGTACAGACCGTGATTTACAAACCTCACTCTCACTGACTGTACAGACTGTGATTTACAAACCTCACTCTCACTGTACAGACCGTGATTTACAAACCTCACTCTCACTGTACAGACCGTGATTTACAAACCTCACTCTCACTGTACAGACTGTGATTTACAAACCTCACTCTTACTGTACAGACTGTGATTTACAAATCTCACTCTCACTGTACAGACTGTGATTTACAAACCTCACTCTCACTGACTGTACAGACTGTGATTTACAAACCTCACTCTCACTGTACAGACTGTGATTTACAAACCTCACTCTTACTGTACAGACTGTGATTTACAAATCTCACTCTCACTGTACAGACTGTGATTTACAAACCTCACTCTCACTGACTGTACAGACTGTGATTTACAAACCTCACTCTCACTGACTGTACAGACTGTGATTTACAAACCTCACTCTCACTGTACAGACCGTGATTTACAAACCTCACTCTCACTGTACAGACCGTGATTTACAAACCTCACTCTCACTGTACAGACTGTGATTTACAAACCTCACTCTTACTGTACAGACTGTGATTTACAAATCTCACTCTCACTGTACAGACTGTGATTTACAAACCTCACTCTCACTGACTGTACAGACTGTGATTTACAAACCTCACTCTAACTGACTGTACAGACTGTGATTTACAAACCTCACTCTTACTGTACAGACTGTGATTTATAAACCTCACTCTTACTGTACAGACTGTGATTTACAAACCTCACTCTTACTGTACAGACTGTGATTTACAAATCTCACTCTCACTGTACAGACTGTGATTTACAAACCTCACTCTCACTGTACAGACTGTGATTTACAAACCTCACTCTCACTGTACAGACTGATTTACAAACCTCACTCTTACTGTACAGACTGTGATTTACAAACCTCACTCTTACTGTACAGACTGTGATTTACAAATCTCACTCTCACTGTACAGACTGTGATTTACAAACCTCACTCTCACTGACTGTACAGACTGTGATTTACAGACCTCACTCTCATTGTACAGACTGTGATTTACAGACCTCACTCTCCCTGTACAGACTGTGATTTACAAACCTCACTCTTACTGTACAGACTGTGATTTACAAACCTCACTTTTACTGTACAGACTGTGATTTAAAAACCTCACTCTCACTGTACACACCGTGATTTACAAACCTCACTCTCACTGTACAGACCGTGATTTACAAACCTCACTCTCACTGTACAGACCTTGATTTACAAACCTCACTGTCACTGTACAGACTGATTTACAAACCTCACTCTTACTGTACAGACTGTGATTTACAAACCTCACTCTTACTGTACAGACTGTGATTTACAAATCTCACTCTCACTGTACAGACTGTGATTTACAAACCTCACTCTCACTGACTGTACAGACTGTGATTTACAGACCTCACTCTCATTGTACAGACTGTGATTTACAGACCTCACTCTCCCTGTACAGACTGTGATTTACAAACCTCACTCTTACTGTACAGACTGTGATTTACAAACCTCACTTTTACTGTACAGACTGTGATTTACAATCCTCACTGTACAGACCGTGATTTACAAACCTCACTCTCACTGTACAGACAGTGATTTACAAACCTCACTCTCACTGTACAGACCGTGATTTACAAACCTCACTCTCACTGTACAGACCTTGATTTACAAACCTCTGCAAAGTATTTACTGCACTCTGGTGTTTTTCCTCTCCTGTAACTCTATTTTGGTATGTGAATATTTACATAGAGCAAATGATTTTAGTTTGTTCATTTAGTCCTACATTTGTTGTACTATTATCCAATGTCTTCTAATGTTTTGTTAATTGCCATGTGATGCTCAATCCTTATGAATACTTGCTTTTATTCTAAAATGTATAGCTGTCTTATGCCACAGTTTTAACCCCCTCCAAATTTTATTGTCTGTTTGCTTAACATCTCACCCTGACCAGACCAGAATCTTACTTTCCAATTGGCCTTTCCAATTGTCTTTGATTAGCAATCAACTAAATTTAGTGGACTCAGCTGACTGCCCTGCCTGCATATATTTCACACTAGTTTGGACTGTGCATTGCACTGGGCTGTGCATTGCTATAACAACATATGTTCACATTTTCAAAGTGAACATTTTATAAGTGAGGCATTAACAATAGAATTATACAATAATTATACAAGGATTGGGCAAGGGGCAAGATACAAGGCAAGTACTGTTCTGTAATATTATGTTTCATATAACTTTTTGTTTTCTTATGCATTTGCTACTGTAATTCTGTGTCTTATGTGCTTAACTGGTTCCCACTTTTGTAAAAATGCTCAATATATTCATAATCATTTTTTGCTACCTCTTGTCTCTATAACAAACTACATTATTCAATTACTCCTTCTCCCTCTCCACCTGCACTGTTCATTAGCACATCTCTCTTAAACTCACCTTACTTTTGTACTCATTAACTTTATCTATTCCTAAACACTCTCTCTCCCCACTGCAGCTCGTCTCAAAAGCAGTCTCACTACTGCAAATCCGTATCTCATCTCATGTCACTCTCCCTCTTGCTTTTACTTACAGCTGGTGACATCTCCCCTAATCCTTGTCCCCAACCACTGCCTAGCCATGCACATCCATGTGTACCGTCTCATAGACTCAGAAAACAAAACTCTGCAAACCTTACTCACATTCCTCTTGCATTAAAAGCCACTACGCCTTTCACAAGCTCACTTCTATACATGACCTCTTCATCTCCCGCTCCCTCAACCTTCCGGCCCTAACAGAAACCTGGCTCTCTCCCCTAGACACAGTATCCACTTCTGCTCTGTCACATGGGGGTCTCCACTTCAGCAACACTCCTAGGTCTGGTAATAGACAAGGAGGTTGTGTAGGTATTTTAATTTCCTCTCGTGGCACCTTTCAACAAATACATCCCATCTCTTCCCTCACATTTCCCTCATTCGAAACCCACATGATTCGCTTATTCTCCCCTCTCTCTGTACATGTTGCAGTCATATACCGACCCCCTGGCTCCTAAACTCAATTTCTAGATCACTTGGCTGCCTGGCTACCTTATTTCCTTTCCTTAGACACCCCTGTCCTCATTCTTGGCGACTTCAACATCCCTCTTGACAATCCCACTGCCTCTTCTGCAAAACAATTTCTGCAACTCACTTCCTCTTTCGGTCTGTCACAATGGACTGTTTCTCCCACTCACAAATACGGTCACTCTCTTGACCTGATCTTTAGCTATCGGTGCACTCTCTCAAACTTCACAAACTCCCCCTTTCCTCTTTCTGACCACCATCTCCTTACTTGCAACATATCATCCCTCCCTACAACTCTCCCTCCTTCTACTCCTCATACCAAAATTCACAGTAGCATTATGTCATTAGATCAGCAACAGCTTGCTAATTCCCTCAAACCTTTCCTCTCATCCTTCTCCTCCTTTTCCTGCCCTGAACAATCTATCTGCCACTATAATTCCACCCTTATATCCATCCGTGACAATCTCGCCCCTCTTACCATAGCTCGGAAATCACACACTCATCCTCAGCCCTGGCATACTCCTCTGACACGGTACCTATGCAGATGTTCCCGTACTGCTGAGCGGCACTGGAGAAAATATCGGAGTTCAGCTGATTTTCTTCATTGCAAATTCATCTTGAACTCCTACTTTTCTGCCCTTAATCTCCATAAGCAACACAACTTCTCTACTCTTATCTCTAATCTTTCTTCAAACCCAAAACGTCTGTTCTCCACTTTCAATACTCTCCTCCTCCCTCCCCCACCTTCTAATACAACTACTCTGTCAGCTCAAGACAGAGACTTTGCCAGCCACTTCAATAACAAAATCAACTACATCAGAAATGAAATCAGCTCTCAACATAATTCCATTCTCCCCCCCTCAAATGCTCTTACTCAACCACAACCCACATAACCTTAAACTTAGCTCATTCTCCCCTGTTATTGAGGAAGACGTTTCGGCACTTATACTGTGCTCTCACCTCACTACCTGTCCCCTTGACCCTAATCCCCTCACAGCTACTTCCCTCCCTCTCTGCTACCCTTACCCCTATACTAACACACATTTTCAACCTCTCCCTCAGCACCGTTATATTTCCCTCATCGCTGAAACATGCACTGGTCACACCTATCCTCGAAAAACCTTCCCTTGATCCTACCTCCCCATCCAACTACTTCCCTATTTCCCTCCTCCCTTTTGCCACAAAGCTTCTCGAAAAACTAGTATATGCACGCCTATCCCATTTACTTACGTTAAACTCTCTTCTTGACCCACTGCAATCTGGATTTTGTCCCCATCACTCCACAGAGACATCTATTGTTAAGGTTACCAACGACCTACTTACAGCAAAATCAAAAGGCCACTTCTCTCTGCTTATCCTCCTTGATCTGTCCACAGCCTTTGACACTGTTGACCACCCTCATTTGCTCCGATCCCTCCAATCCTTCGGCATCTGTGACACAGCCCTTTTGTGGCTCTTTTCCTACCTGTCAAACCGTACCTTTAGTGTAGCCTTCTCTGGGGCCTCCTCTGCCCCGTCACCACTTCTGTCGGAGTACCGCAAGGCTCTGTCTACACGTCATCACTAGGTTCCCTAATAAAGTCCCACGGTTTCCAATATCATTTGTATGCTGACGATACCCAAATCTACTTCTCTGCACCAGACCTATCTCCTTCCTTGCTAACCCGTGTCACTAACTGTCTTTCTCACATCTCTTCCTGGATGTCCTCTCACTACCTCAAGCTAAATCTCTCCAAAACTGAGCTCCTCATTTTCCCCCCTTCTTCCAAAATCTCCACCCCCAATCTCTCTATAACTGTCGACAACTCCATCATTACCCCTACCCCACATGCCTGATGTCTCGAGGTCACATTTGATTCAGATCTTTCTTTCACTCTTTCTTTCACTCCTCACAGTGCTCACTAGGTTCCCTAATAAAGTCCCACGGTTTCCAATATCATTTGTATGCCTACGATACCCAAATCTACTTCTCTGCACCAGACCTATCTCCTTCCTTGCTAACCCGTGTCACTAACTGTCTTTCTCACATCTCTTCCTGGATGTCCTCTCACTACCTCAAGCTAAATCTCTCCAAAACTGAGCTCCTCATTTTCCCCCCTTCTTCCAAAATCTCCACCCCCAATCTCTCTATAACTGTCGACAACTCCATCATTACCCCTACCCCACATGCCTGATGTCTCGGGGTCACATTTGATTCAGATCTTAATTTCACTCCTCACATTCAGTCCTTGGCTAAAGCCCACCGCTTCCACCTTAAAAACATCTCTAAAATTAGACACTTCTTTACACAAGACACCTCGATTACTGCAACTCTGTCCTCTCTGGTCTCCCCACCTGCTGCCTAGCTCCTTTACAATCAATAATGAATGCCTCTGCCAGACTCATCTTCCTTACACGTCGCTCTTCATCTGCTGCACCTCTCTGCCAATCCCTTCACTGGTTTCCTCTTGCCTCTAGGATCAAACACAAAATTCTCACTCTGACATACAAAGCCCTCAACTGCACTGCTCCCCCTCTATATCTCAGACCTTGTCTCCAGATACTCTCCCTCCCGTCCCCTTCGCTCTGCTCATGACCTCCTACTCTCCTTCACTCTGGTTACCTCATCGCACTCCCATTTACATGACTTCTCCAGACTGGCTCCCATCTTGTGGAACTCTCTGCCTCGCTCCACAAGACTCTCCCCTAGTTTTGAAAGCTTCAAGCGCTCCCTAAAGACTCTACTGTTCAGGGATGCATACAACCTATGCTAACCTTACTTTATACCAGTTCCACTCCTCCATTGCTATCCCCTGAACCCCCTTAGCATGTAAGCCTAAGAGTTCAGCTGTTTGTAGATCACCTTCTTAAGAGCTGACTACAACAGTGCAACTCTTGACAGGGCCCTCTACCCATTTGATCCCTATAATGGTTTTATTGTACTCCCCCTTTGTTTATAGCGCTGCGGAATCTGTTGGCACTCTACAAATAAACGATAATAATAAAAAATAATAATAACCTCACTCTCCCTGTACAGACCTTGATTTACAAACCTCACTCTCAATGTACAGACTGTGATTTAGAAACATCACTCTCACTGTACAGACTGTGATTTACAAACATCACTCTCACTGTACAGACCGTGATTTACAAACCTCACTCTCACTGTACAGACCCTGATTTACAAACCTCATTCTCACTGTACAGACTGTGATTTACAAACCTCACTCTCACTTTACAGACTGTGATTTACAAACCTCACTCTCACTGTACAGACCGTGATTTACAAACCTAACTCTCACTGTACAGACTGTAATTTTCAAACCTAACTCTCACTGTACAGACTGTGATTTACAAACCTCACTCTCACTGTACAGACCCTGATTTACAAACCTCACTCTCACTGTACAGACCCTGATTTACAAACCTCACTCTCACTGTACAGACCGTGATTTACAAACCTCACTCTCACTGTACAGACTGTGATTTACAACCTTTACTCTCACTGTACAGACTGTGATTTACAAACCTCACTCTCACTGTACAGACCGTGATTTACAAACTTTACTCTCACTGTACAGACTGTGATTTACAAACCTCACTCTCACTGTATAGACCATGATTTACAAACCTCACTCTCACTGTACAGACTGTGATTGACAAACCTCACTCTCACTGTACAGACCGTGATTTACAAACCTCACTTTCACTGTACAGACAGTGATTTACAGACCTCACACTCACTGTACAGACTGTGATTTACAAACCTCACTCTCACTTTACAGACTGTGATTTACAGACCTCACTCTCACTGTACAGACTGATTTACAAACTTTACTCTCACTGTACAGACCGTGATTTACAAACCTCACTCTCACTGTACAGACCGTGATTTACAAACCTCACTATCACTGTACAGACTGTGATTTACAAACCTCACTCTCACTGTACAGACCGTGATTTACAAACCTCACTCTTACTGTACAGACTGTGATTGACAAACCTCACTCTCACTGTACAGACCGTGATTTACAAACCTCACTCTCATTGTACAGACAGTGATTTACAGACCTCACACTCACTGTACAGACTGTGATTTACAAACTTTAACTCTCACTTTACAGACTGGGATTTACAGACCTCACTCTCACTGTACAGACTGATTTACAAACCTCACTCTCACTGTACAGACTCTGATTTACAAACTTTACTCTCACTGTACAGACTGTGATTTACAAACCTCACTCTCACTGTACAGACCGTGATTTACAAACCTCACTCTCACTGTACAGACTGTGATTTACAAACCTCACTCTCATTGTACAGACTGATTTGCAAGCCTCACTCTTACTGTACAGACTGTGGTTTACGAGCCTCACTCTCACTTTACAGACTGTGATTTACAAACCTCACTCTCACTGTACAGACTGTGATTTAAAAACCTCACTCTCACTGTACAGACTGTGATTTACAAACCTCACTCTCACTTTACAGACTGTGATTTACAGACCTCACTCTCTCTGTACAGACTGTGATTTACAGACCTCACTCTCACTGTACAGACTGTGATTTACAAACTTTACTCTCACTGTACAGACTGTGATTTACAAACCTCACTCTTACTGTACAGACTGTGATTTACAAACCTCATACTTACTGTACAGACTGTGATTTACAAACCTCATTCTCACTGTACAGACTGTGATTTACAAACCTCACTATCTCTATACAGACTGTGATTTACAAACCTCATTCTCACTTTACAGACTGTGATTTACAAACTTCACTCTCACTGTACAGACTGTGATTTACAAACCTCACTCTTACTGTACAGACTGTGATTTACAAACCTCACTCTCACTGTACAGGCTGTGATTCTCACTGTACAGACTGTGATTTACAAAACTTTCTATCTCTATACAGACTGTTATTTACAAACCTCACTCTCACTGTACAGACTGATTTACAAACCTCACTCTCACTGCACAGACTGATTTACAAACCTCACTCTCACTGTACAGACCGTGATTTACAAACCTTACTCTCACTGTACAGACTGTGATTTAGAAACATCACTCTCACATGTTCTCCTGGGAATGTACTACAGTAAGCGCGTTGTGTGTATAAACTACATTTGTGTTTGCAGATTATGTTCTCCTGGGAATGTGCTACAGTAAGTGTGTTGTGTGACACTCAGTATAATTTACATTCATTGTAAACCAAATCCTGTAACTCACTACTATGGCATAGCTAACACTTCCCTTCCCCCCATTCATTTTTAGGATCACTCAAAGGTGGTATGATGAAATCATTAACAGAAAGCCCTCTGGCCGTGCAGAGTCCTTCAAGTTAAAATACAACCCAGATTATTCAATACTGGACATTTGACCTGGTACTAAGCTGCTAGTAGCAACCAATACTGGAAATATGACCATCACTCAGCTGCTAGTATCTACCATTACTGGACATATGATCCATCACTGAGCTGTTAGTATCCACCATTACTGGACATATGACCCATCACTGAGCTGTTAGTATACATCATTACTGGACATATGACCCATCACTTAGCTGTTAGTATCCTCCATTACTGGACATATGACCCATCACTGAGCTGTTATCCACCATAACTAGACACATGATCCATCACTGAGCTGTTAGTATCCCCCATTACTGGACATATGATCCATCCCTGAGCTGTTAGTATCTACCATTACTGGACATATGACCCATTACTGAGCTGTTAGTATGTACCATTAATAGTCATATGACCATTACTAAGCTGTTAGTATCCACCATTACTGGACATATGATCCATAACTGAGCTGTTAGTATCCACCATTACTGGTCATATGACCCATCACTGAGCTGTTATCCACCATAACTAGACACATGATCCATCACTGAGCTGTTAGTATCCCCCATTACTGGACATATGATCCATCCCTGAGCTGTTAGTATCTACCATTACTGGACATATGACCCATTACTGAGCTGTTAGTATGTACCATTAATAGTCATATGACCATTACTAAGCTGTTAGTATCCACCATTACTGGACATATGATCCATAACTGAGCTGTTAGTATTCACCATTACTGGTCATATGACCCATCACTTAGCTGCTAGTATCTAACATTACTGGACATATAGCCATCACTTAGCTACTAGTATCTACCATTACTGGACATATGATCCATCACTGAGCTGCTAGTATCCACTATTACTGGACATATGACCATCACTGACCTGTTAGTATCTACCATTACTGGACATATGGCCATCACTTAGATGCTAGTATCTACCATTACTGGACATATAACACATCACTGAGCTGTTAGTATCTACCATTACTGGACATATGACCATCACTTAGCTGCTTGTATCTACCATTACTGGAAAAACACACTTTTTTTAAAAACCACCTAGTGGCAAAAAAAGAGAGAAGCGCAATAATGAATTATAGTAATTTCAAATAAACAGGAAATTTAATATATTATACTGAATATAAAAAGCACAAATTAAATCTAAATCCTGCATCAATATATCAGATCGTATGTCAGTTTTCAAAGTGATATATACACATATATAGAAGAAATTGTTCACTCTTTCAACATATAACCAAAGTACATTAGTATAAACAATATGAAAAAAAGGCCAATACTTAGATACTGTCCACAAAGTCCAAGTACTTATATGTAACGGTTCTCAGCCCAGTAAAAGCCCAGTTTCCTAGTAGTGCTGCAGCTCTTCCAAAAGCGGTGATACTGTTGTCCCCAATGCAGTCTGGATATAAAACAAGAAGAGAAGAGCGCAAACCCGATTCAAGTGTAGATATTGAAACTTTATTTATAGCCACACGCTATATCCATACTCACAAGAGATAAAACGATAAAAAGCACATCTTTTGGATTTCCCCAAAACTCCCGAACTCGGTCAGGTATACAGTTTCGTAATTAAACAGTCTTGCAGTCTTTATCAACACTGAATATACATTTGATTTTAGGTACTAACCGGTAAAAGAAATGCTGAAAACGGCCCTCGGCTCTACCGTATACAGGATACCTGCTATCACTACACGTATACCACGTGATACCACAGGTCCTACGGAAGCCTCATAGGGTCCAACTTCAATATGGCTACGCGTTTCGTCCCTAGTCAGAGGGACTTTCTCAAGAACTATCCTCTATTAGCTGACCAGTCCTTATATAGAGGGATGAATCCCATAAAGGTCATACTCGTGTACCAATCAGGGAGTGATAATATATATACGCTAGTGGTATCATATTGATTGGACTACATAGATCTAAGTCATAAATTATATGATTACGGCTTGACATAGACAGTAATAAATACATAGATAAAGCTATTATTTCTTAGATACATGTGAATAAATACATACTCTACAACATAGTTAATAACTCATATAGACCTAGATTTGGAGTTTGGCGTTAGCCGTGAAAACCAGCGTTAGAGGCTCCTAACGCTGGTTTTAGGCTACCGCCGGTATTTGGAGTCACTCAAAATAGGGTCTAACGCTCACTTTTCATCCGCGACTTTTCCATACCGCAGATCCCCTTACGTAAATTGCGTATCCTATCTTTTCAATGGGATCTTTCTAACTCCGGTATTTAGAGTCGTTTCTGAAGTGAGCGTTAGACATCTAACGACAAAACTCCAGCCGCAGGAAAAAAGTCAGTAGTTAAGAGCTTTCTGGGCTAACGCCGGTTTATAAAGCTCTTAACTACTGTACTCTAAAGTACACTAACACCCATAAACTACCTATGTACCCCTAAACCGAGGTCCCCCCACATCGCCGACACTCGAATAAATTTTTTTAACCCCTAATCTGCCGACCGCCACCTACGTTATCCTTATGTACCCCTAATCTGCTGCCCCTAACACCGCCGACCCCTGTATTATAGTTATTAAACCCTAATCTGCCCCCCACAACGTCGCCTCCACCTGCCTACACTTATTAACCCCTAATCTGCCGACCGGAGCTCACCGCTATTCTAATAAATGTATTAACCCCTAAAGGTAAGTCTAACCCTAACACTAACACCCCCCTAAGTTAAATATAATTTACATCTAACGAAATTAATTAACTCTTATTAAATAAATTATTCCTATTTAAAGATAAATACTTACCTGTAAAATAAATCCTAATATAGCTACAATATAAAGTATAATTATATTATAGCTATTTTAGGATTTATATTTATTTTACAGGTAACTTTGTATTTATTTTAACCAGGTACAATAGCTATTAAATAGTTAAGAACTATTTAATAGCTAAAATAGTTAAAATAATTACAAATTTACCTGTAAAATAAATCCTAACCTAAGTTACAATTAAACCTAACACTACACTATCAATAAATTAATTAAATAAACTACCTACAATTACCTACAATTAACCTAACACTACACTATCAATAAATTAATTAAATACAATTCCTACAAATAAATACAATTAAATAAACTAGCTAAAGTACAAAAAATAAAAAAGAACTAAGTTACAAAAAATAAAAAAATATTTACAAACATAAGATAAATATTACAACAATTTTAAACTAATTACACCTACTCTAAGCCCCCTAATAAAATAACAAAGCCCCCCAAAATAAAAAAATGCCCTACCCTATTCTAAATTACAAAAGTTCAAAGCTCTTTTACCTTACCAGCCCTGAACAGGGCCCTTTGCGGGGCATGCCCCAAAGAATTCAGCTCTTTTGCCTGTAAAAAAAAACATACAATACCCCCCCCAACATTAAACCCACCACCCACATACCCCTAATCTAACCCAAACCCCCCCTTAAATAAACCTAACACTAAGCCCCTGAAGATCTTCCTACCCTGCCAGGTTCACCGATCCGTCCTGAAGAGCTCCTCCGATGTCCTGATCCAAGCCCAAGCGGGGGGCTGAAGAGGTCCATGATCCGGCTGAAGTCTTCATCCAAGCGGGAGCTGAAGAGGTCCATGATCCAGATGAAGTCTTCTATCAACGGCATCTTCAATCTTCTTTCTTCCGGATCCATCTTGCAGACCTCCGACGCGGAACATCCTCTTCTCCCGACGCCTACTAGCCGAATGACGGTTCCTTTAAGGGACGTCATCCAAGATGGCGTCCCTCGAATTCCGATTGGCTGATAGGATTCTATCAGCCAATGGGAATTAAGGTAGGAAAATTCTGATTGGCTGATGGAATCAGCCAATCAGATTGAGCTCGCATTCTATTGGCTGATCGGAACAGCCAATAGAATGCGAGCTCAATCTGATTGGCTGATTGGATCAGCCAATCGGATTGAACTTGATTCTGATTGGCTGATTCCATCAGCCAATCAGAATATTCCTACCTTAATTCCGATTGGCTGATAGAATCCTATCAGCCAATCGGAATTCGAGGGACGCCATCTTGGATGACGTCCCTTAAAGGAACCGTCATTCGGCTAGTAGGCGTCGGGAGAAGAGGATGTTCCGCGTCGGAGGTCTGCAAGATGGATGCGGAAGAAAGAAGATTGAAGATGCCGTTGATAGAAGACTTCATCCGGATCATGGACCTCTTCAGCTCCCGCTTGGATGAAGACTTCAGCCGGATCATGGACCTCTTCAGCTCCCGCTTGGATGAAGACTTCAGCCGGATCATGGACCTCTTCAGCCCCCCGCTTGGGCTTGGATCAGGACATCGAAGGAGCTCTTCAGGACGGATCGGTGAACCTGGCAGGGTGAAGATAAGGTAGGAAGATCTTCAGGGGCTTAGTGTTAGGTTTATTTAAGGGGGGTTTGGGTTAGATTAGGGGTATGTGGGTGGTGGGTTTAATGTTGGGGGGGGGTATTGTATGTTTTTTTTTACAGGCAAAAGAGCTGAATTCTTTGGGGCATGCCCCGCAAAGGGCCCTGTTCAGGGCTGGTAAGGTAAAAGAGCTTTGAACTTTTGTAATTTAGAATAGGGTAGGGCATTTTTTTATTTTGGGGGGCTTTGTTATTTTATTAGGGGGCTTAGAGTAGGTGTAATTAGTTTAAAATTGTTGTAATATTTATCTTATGTTTGTAAATATTTTTTTATTTTTTGTAACTTAGTTCTTTTTTATTTTTTGTACTTTAGCTAGTTTATTTAATTGTATTTATTTGTAGGAATTGTATTTAATTAATTTATTGATAGTGTAGTGTTAGGTTAATTGTAGGTAATTGTAGGTAGTTTATTTAATTAATTTATTGATAGTGTAGTGTTAGGTTTAATTGTAACTTAGGTTAGGATTTATTTTACAGGTAAATTTGTAATTATTTTAACTATTTTAGCTATTAAATAGTTCTTAACTATTTAATAGCTATTGTACCTGGTTAAAATAAATACAAAGTTACCTGTAAAATAAATATAAATCCTAAAATAGCTATAATATAATTATAATTTATATTGTAGCTATATTAGGATTTATTTTAAAGGTAAGTATTTATCTTTAAATAGGAATAATTTATTTAATAAGAGTTAATTAATTTCGTTAGATGTAAATTATATTTAACTTAGGGGGGTGTTAGTTTTAGGGTTAGACTTAGCTTTAGGGGTTAATACATTTATTAGAATAGCGGTGAGCTCCAGTCAGCAGATTAGGGGTTAATAATGGAAGTTAGGTGTCGGCGATGTTAGGGAGGGCAGATTAGGGGTTAATACTATTTATTATAGGGTTAGTGAGGCGGATTAGGGGTTAATAACTTTATTATAGTAGCGCTCAGGTCCGCTCGGCAGATTAGGGGTTAATAAGTGTAGGCAGGTGGAGGCGACGTTGTGGGGGGCAGATTAGGGGTTAATAAATATAATATAGGGGTCGGCGATGTTAGGGAAGCAGATTAGGGGTACATAGGGATAATGTAAGTAGCGGCAGTTTACGGAGCGGCAGATTAGGGGTTAATAATAATATGCAGGGGTCAGCGATAGCGGGGGCGGCAGATTAGGGGTTAATAAGTGTAAGGTTAGGGGTGTTTAGACTCGGGGTACATGTTAGAGTGTTAAGTGCAGACGTAGGAAGGGTTACCGCATAGCAAACAATGGGGCTGCGTTAGAAGCTGAACGCGGCTTTTTTGCAGGTGTTTGGTTTTTTTTCAGCTCAAACAGCTCCATTGTTTCCTATGGGGGAATCGTGCACAAGCACGTTTTTGAGGCTGGCTGCTTGCGTAAGCAACTCTGGTATCGAGAGTTGAAGCTGCGTTAAAAATGCTCTACGCTCCTTTTTTGGAGCCTAACGCAGCCATTCTGTGGACTCTCAATACCAGAGTTATTTTTATGGTGCGGCCAGAAAAAAGCCGGCGTTAGTTTTTCGGGTCGTTACCGACAAAACTCCAAATCTAGCCGATAGAAAGTTATACACACGCTAAAAACCCATAAATTCATCTAATTACATAGTAATAATATTGGTAAACTCATTATCATACATATTTAAAATCATTTGATATTCATTAAAAATTGAATACATAAATATAAAGTACAATTCATTAAAAAACTTGCCATAACTAATAAATTAATAAAAATTCATAAAACTGACACAAAGTAAAATTTATAGAAAAGCTAAAATATCTAATTCAATATTTAACTCCTTAGGTTCTAGACAATCTAGAGTCTTGATCCAAAATGTTTCCCTATGTCTTTACCTTAACAACCTGTTTGTATCCCATTTATTTGGGGGTACCCATTCTATAATGCTAACATTCAGATCCTTGGGATTTTTATTGTGGAATAATTTAAAGTGATGAGATACACTATGATTTTCAAACCCATTTGTGATATTATTAAAGTGCTCTCTTACTCTATACTTTATCTTACGTTTTGTTCTTCCAATGTAGATCATTCCACATTTGCAGGATAATTGATATACTACATATGTGGTGTGACAAGAACACCTACTCTTACAATTGTATTTTTTACTACCATCAAAGTTTGAAAATTGAACATTACTGGACATATGACCATCACTGACCTGTTATCATCTACCATTACTGGACATATGGCCATCACTTAGCTGCTAGTATCTACCATTACTGGACATATGACCCATCACTGAGCTGTTAGTATCTACCATTACTGGACATATGACCATCACTTAGCTGCTTGTATCTACCATTACTGGACATATGACCCATCACTGAGCTGTTAGTATCTACAATTACTGGACATATGACCATCACTTAGCTGCTAGTATCTAACATTACTGGACTGGTGACCCATCACTGAGCTGTTAGTATCTACCAATACTGGACATATGACCATCACTTAGCTGCGAGTATCTACCATTACTGAACATATGACATCACTGAGGTGTTAGTATCTACCATTACTGGACATATGAACATCACTTAGCTGCTAGTATCTACCATTACTGGACATATGACCCATCACTGAGCTGTTAGTATCCTCCATTACTGGACATATGATCCATCACTGAGCTGTTAGTATCCACCATTGCTAGACATATGATCCATCACTGAACTGCTAGCATCCACCATTACTGGACATTTGACCCATCCCTGAGCTGTTAGTATCTACCATTACTGGACATATGACCCATTACTGAGCTGTTAGTATCTACCATTACTGGTCATATGGCCATCACTGAGCTGTTAGTATCCACCATTACTGGACATATGATCCATCACTGAGCTGTAACTATCCACCATTACTGGTCATATGACCCACCACTTAGCTGCTAGTATCTACCATTACTGGACATATGATCCATCACTGAGCTGCTAGTATCCACTATTACTGGACATATGACCATCACTGACCTGTTAGTATCTACCATTACTGGACATATGGCCATCACTTAGCTGCTAGTATCTACTATTACTGGACCTATGACCCATCACTGAGCTGTTAGTATCTACCATTACTGGACATATGCCCCATCACTAAGCTGTTAGTATCTACATTACTGGACATATGACCCATCACAGAGCTGTTAGTATCCACCATTACTGGACATATGATCCATCACTGTGCTGTAAGTATCCACCATTACTGGTCATATGACCCACCACTTAGCTGCTAGTATCTACCATTACTGGACATATGGCCATCACTTAGCTGCTATTATCTACCATTACTGGACATATAATACATCACTGAGCTGCTAGTATCCACTATTACTGGACATATGACCATCACTGACCTGTTAGTATCTACCATTACTGGACATATGGCCATCACTTAGCTGCTAGTATCTACTATTACTGGACCTATGACCCATCACTGAGCTGTTAGTATCTACCATTACTGGACATATGACCCATCACAGAGCTGTTAGTATCCACCATTACTGGACATATGACCCATCACTGAGCTGTTAGTATCCACCATTACTAGACATATGATCCATCACTGAGCTGTTAGTATCCACAAATACTGGACATAGGACCCATCCCTGAGTTGTTAGTATCTACCATTCCTGGACATATGACCCATTACTGAGCTGTTAGTATCTACCATTACTGGTCATATGACCCATCACTTAGCTGCTAGTATCCACCATTACTTGACATATGACCATCACTTAGCTGCTAGTATCTACCATTACTGGACATATGAACATCACTGAGCTGTTAGTATCCACCATTACTGGACATATGATCCATCACTGAGCTGTTAGTATCCACCATTACTGGACATATGACCTAACAGCTCAGTGATGGATCATATGTCCAGTAATGGTGGATACTAACAGCTCAGTGATGGATCGTATGTCAAGTAATGGTGGATACTAGCAGCTCAGTGATAGGTCATATGTCCAGTAATGGTGGATACTATCACTGAGCTGCTAGTATCCACCATTACTTGACATATGACCATCACTTAGCTGCTAGTATCTACCATTACTAGACATATGATCCATCACTGAGCTGCTAGTATCTACCATTACTGGACATATGACCATCACTGACCTGTTAGTACCTACCATTACTGGACATATGACCCACTACCAAGCTGTTAGTATCCACCATTACTGGACATATGACCCATCACTGAGCTCTTAGTATCCACCATTACTAGACATATGATCCATCACTGAGCTGTTAGTATCCACCATTACTGGACATATGACCCATCCCTGAGGTCTTAGTATCTACCATTACTGGACACATGACCCGTTACTGAGCTGTTAGTATCTACCATTACTGGTTATATGACCCATCACTGAGCTGTTAGTATCCACCATTACTGGACATATGATCCATCACTGAGCTGTTAGTATCCACCATTACTGGTTATATGACCCATCACTGAGCTGTTAATATCTACCATTACTGGACATATGACCATCACTTAGCTGCTAGTATCTACCATTACTGGACATATGACCTATCACTGAGCTGTTAGTATCCACCATTACTGGACATATGCTCCATCACTGAGCTGTTAGTATCCACCATTACTGGACATATGACCTATCACTGAGCTGCTAGTATCCACCATTACTTGACATATGACCATCACTTAGCTGCTAGTATCTACCATTACTGGACATATGACCATCACTGAGCTGTTAGTATCTACCATTACTGGACACATGACCATCACTTAGCTGCTAGTATCTACCATTACTGGACATATGACCCATTACTGAGCTGTTAGTATCCACCATTACTGGACATATAACTACCACTTAGCTTCTAGTATCTACCATTACTAAACATATGACCACCACTGACATTTTAGTATCTACCACTACTGGACATATGGCCATCACTGACCTGTTAGTATCTACCATTACTGGACATATGACCATCACTATCCTGTTAGTATCTACCATTACTGGACATATGACACATTGCTGAGCTGTTAGTATCTACCATTACTGGACATATGACACAACGCTCAGCTGTTAGTATCCACCATTACTGGACATATGGCCATCACTTAGCTGCTAGTATCTACCATTATTGGACATATGACCATCACTGAACTTTTAGTATCTACCATTACTGGACATATGGCCATCACTGACTTGTTAGTATCTACCATTACTGAACATATGACCATCACTGACCTGTTAGTATCAACCATTACTGGACATATAAGCCAAAACTAAGCTGTTAGTATCCACCATTACTAGACATATGATCTTCTACTGATCTGTTAGTATTCACCATTACTGGACATATGACCCAACACTAAAGCTGTTAGTGTCCACCATTACTGGACATATGACCTATCACTGAGCTTTTAGCATCCACCATTACTGCACATATGACCCATCACTGACCTGTTTGTATCCACCATTACTGGACATATGACCCATCACTGACCTGTAAGCATCTACCATTACTGGACATATGACAAATCACTGAGCTGTTAGTATCTACCATTACTGGATATATGACCCATCACTGAGCTGTTAGTATCTACCATTACTGGACATATGACCCATCACAGAGCTGTTAGTATCAACCATTACTGGACATATGACCCATCACTGAGCTGTTAGTATCCACCATTACTAGACATATGATCCATCACTGAGCTGTTAGTATCCACAATTACTGGACATAGGACCCATCCCTGAGTTGTTAGTATCTACCATTACTGGACATATGACCCATTACTGAGCTGTTAGTATCTACCATTACTGGTCATATGACCATCACTGAGCTATTAGTATCCACCATTACTGGACATATGATCAATCACTGAGCTGTTAGTATCCACCATTACTGGTCATATGACCCATCACTTAGCTGCTAGTATCTACCATTACTGGACATATGGCCATCACTTAGCTGCTAGTATCTACCATTACTGGACATATGACCCATCACTGAGCTGTTAGTACCTACCATTACTGGACATATGACCCACTACCGAGCTGTTAGTATCCACCATTACTGGACATATGACCCATCACTGAGCTTTTAGTATCCACCCTTACTAGACATATGATCCATCACTGAGCTGTTTGTATCCACCATTACTGGACATATGACCCATCCCTGAGGTCTTAGTATCTACCATTACTGGACATATGACCCATTACTGAGCTGTTAGTATCTACCATTACTGGCCATATGACCCATCACTGAGCTGTTAGTATCCACCATTACTGGACATATGATCCATCACTGAGCTGTTAGTATACACCATTACTGGTCATATGACCCATCACTGAGCTGTTAGTATCTACCATTACTGGACATATGACCCATCATTGAGCTGTTAGTATCCACCATTACTGGACATATGATCCATCACTGAGCTGTTAGTATCCACCATTACTGGACATATGACCTATCACTGAGCTGCTAGTATCCACCATTACTTGACATATGACCATCACTTTGCTGCTAGTATCTACCATAGCTGTTAGTATCTACCATTACTGGACACATGACCATCACTTAGCTGCTAGTATCTACCATTGCTGGACATATGACCCATTGCTGAGCTGTTAGTATCCACCATTACTGGACATATGACCACCACTTAGCTGCTAGTATCTACCATTACTGAACATATGACCACCACTGACCTTTTAGTATCTACCACTACTGGACATATGGCCATCACTGACCTGTTAGTATCTACCATTACTGGACATATGACCATCACTATCCTGTTAGTATCTACCATTACTGGACATATGACACAACACTCAGCTGTTAGTATCCACCATTACTGGACATATGGCCATCACTTAGCTGCTAGTATCTACCATTATTGAACATATGACCATCACTGAACTTTTAGTATCTACCATTACTGGACATATGGCCATCACTGACCTGTTAGTATCTACCATTACTGAACATATGACCATCACTGACCTGTTAGTATCTACCAATACTGGACATATGACACATCACTGAGCTATTAGTATCAACCATTACTGGACATATAACCCAAAACTAAGCTGTTAGTATCCACCATTACTAGACATATGATCTATTACTGATCTGTTAGTATCCACCATTACTGGACATATGACCTATCACTGAGCTTTTAGCATTCACCATTACTGCACATATGACCCATCACTGACCTGTTTGTAACCACCGTTACTGGACATATGACCCATCACTGACCTGTAAGCATTTACCATTACTAGACATATGATCCATCACTGACCTGTTAGTATCTACCATTACTGGACATATGATCCATCACTGACCTGTTAGTATTTACCATTACTGGACATATGATCCATAACTGAACTGTTAGTTTCCACCATTACTAGATATATGACCCATCACTAACCTGTTAATAGTCACCATTAACGGACATATGACCCATCACTGACTTGTTAGTATCCACCATTACTGGTCATATGACCCATCACAGACCTGTTAGTATCTACCATTACTGGGCATATGAGCCATCAATGAGCTGTTAACATCTACCATTACTGGCCATATGAACTAAGACTGAACTCTTAGTATCCACTATTACTGGACATATAACTTAAGACTGACCTGCTAGTATTCACAATTAAAGGGATAGTAAATACCAAAAATGTTATTGTTTGAAAAGATAGATAATCCCTTTATTTACCATTCCCCAGTTTTGCATAACCAACACTGTTATAGAAATATACTTTTTACCTTGGTAATTACCTTGTATCTAAGCTTCTGCTGACTGACTCCTAATCTCAGATCTATTGACAGACTTGCATTTCAGGCAATTAGTGCTGACTCTTAAATAACTTCATGTGCATAATATTATCTATTTGAAATACATAAACACCCTCTAGCTGTGAAAAACTGTCAAATGCAGAGGCAGCCTTCAAGGGCTTAGAAATTAACATATGAGCCTACCTAGCTTTAGCTTTCAACTAAGAATAAAAAGAGAACAAAGCAAATTTGATGATAAAAGTATCAATATCATATGGGTGAGCCATGGTCTAGTTTCCTCTCACTATTATATGTGTGAGTCAAGGTCTAGTTTCCTCTCACTACCATATCGATGAGCCATGGTCTAGTTTCCTCTCACTACCATATAAGTAAGTCATGATCTAGTTTCCTCACTACCATATGGGTGAGCCATGGTCTAGTTTCCTCTCACTTCCATATTGGTGAGACATGGACTAGTTTCCTCTTACTACCATATGGGTGAGCCATGGTCTAGTTTCCTCTCACTACCATAAGAGTGAGTCGTGGTCTAGTCATGGTCTAGTTTCCTCTCACTATTATAAGTGTGAGTCATGGTCTAGTTTCCTCTCACTATCATATCGATGAGCCATGGTCTAGTTTCCTCTCACTACCATAAGAGTGAGTCGTGGTCTAGTCATGGTCTAGTTTCCTCTCACTATTATAAGTGTGAGTCATGGTCTAGTTTCCTCTCACTATCATATCGATGAGCCATGGTCTAGTTTCCTCTCACTACCATATAAGTGAGTCATGGTGTAGTTTCCTCTTACTACAATATGAGTGAGTCATGGGCTAGTTTCCTCTGATGACCATATGGGTGAGTCATGGTCTAGTTTCCTCTCACTATTATATGGGTGAGACATGGTCTAGTTTCTTCTCACTATGATATGGGTAAGTTGTGGGCTAGTTTCCATACTACCATATGGGTGAGCCATGGTCTAGTTTCTTCTCACTATCATATGAGTGAGTCATGGTCTAGTTTCCTCTCACTACAATATGAGTGAGTCATGGGCTAGTTTCCTCTCATGACCATATAGGTGAGACATGGTCTAGTTTCTTCTCACTATTAAATGGGTAAGTCATGGTCTAGTTTCCTCTCACTATCATATGAGTGAGTCATGGTCTAGTTTCCTCTCACTACAAAATGAGTGAGTCATGAACTAGTTTCCTCTCATGACCATATGGGTGAGACATGGTCTATTTTCCTCTCACTACAATATGAGTGAGTCATGGACTAGTTTCCTCTCATAAGAGGGTAACACTATATTGAATGTATAGTAATAGTGTGCGTCACTGTGAAAACAATTAAAACTGATATATAAACATCAATAACAAAATAATAGTGCACATACACATAAATAAAATAAAACAAATAAGTGCGAATATGCTGATTCAAAAAAAGTCCAAAAACAATTTCAATAAAACCTTGAGCGATATCGCAGACGCTAATACAGTCTCTGGTATGGTGGTGAATTAACGCGATGGGCTGCTAGTCTTGGGACTGAGTGATCGGTCAGTGCATCTATGGAGTGGACAAAGAAAGACAGCGCCTCATAGTGTAGACAAACTTCAGAATGTGATATTACACTAGGACAAACGAATGGAAAAATACTCACAAAAGTACTGGCACTCTTATAAAAAGAAGTGCGAATGTGCAGGCTGACATTCAACAGCAGTCAGTACGCTGAATTGCGGATCCTCCAAAATGTCAGACATGCAGCCGTGGACTCTCCTCCGTAGTACACAAGAGATCTTCAATATCGGCACCAGGTATAATGTGCAATTTCCCCTCTGTGTCTGGAGCGAGCGAGCGACACAATCCACAATTGGGAGACAGCTTGTATGTTTAAAAACTCCCCCAGATAGGCATAGGGAGGCAATTGGATAAAAGCTGTGAAAAAGTGTAAACTTAAAACAATGTTTGTTTTATTTTAACGAGCTTAAAACGCGTTTCTCGGTCGCTCGCTCCAGACACAGAGGGGAAATTGCATATTATACCTGGTGCCGATATTGAAGATCTCTTGTGTACTACGGAGGAGAGTCCACGGCTGCATCTCTGACATTTTGGAGGATCCGCAATTCAGGCTGTTGAATGTCAGCCTGCACATTCGCACTTCTTTTTATAAGAGTGCCAGTACTTTTGTGAGTATATTTCCATTTGTTTGTCCTAGTGTAATACCACATTCTGAAGTTTGTCTACACTATGAGGCGCTGTCTTTCTTTGTCCACTCCATAGTTTCCTCTCATGACCATATAGGTGAGACATGGTCTAGTTTCTTCTCACTATTAAATGGTAAGTCATGGTCTAGTTTCCTCTCACTATCATATGAGTGAGTCATGGTCTAGTTTCCTCTCACTACAAAATGAGTGAGTCATGAACTAGTTTCCTCTCATGACCATATGGGTGAGACATGGTCTAGTTTCTTCTATTATATGGGTAAGTCATGGTCTAGTTTCCTCTCACTATCATATGGGTAAGTCATGGTCTAGTTTCCTCTCACTATCATATGAGTGAGTCATGGTCTAGTTTCCTCTCACTACAAAATGAGTGAGTCATGAACTAGTTTCCTCTCATGACCATATGGGTGAGACATGGTCTAGTTTCTTCTATTATATGGGTAAGTCATGGTCTAGTTTCCTCTCACTATCATATGGGTAAGTCATGGTCTAGTTTCCTCTCACTATCATATGAGTGAGTCATGGTATATGCTGATGAGGGAAATGTTGTTAGGTAAGTGAAATTAATTTATTATTGAGTTGGGTGGTAGGCTTCTCTGAACAAAAGTATTCAGGGAGCATTTAAAGGAAGAAAGATTAGGGCAAAGCCTGACAGCACGAGGGATTGTGTTACAGAAGGTAGATGCTGCACGACAGAAGTCCTGCAATCTAGCATGGTGATAGTCGAAGATGCAAAGAGCAGGTCATTGTTGGATCTTAGTGGGTGGGCTGGAGTATACTTGTTTATTAGAGAGGATAGGTAGTGGGGAGCGGCATTGGTGAGAGCTTTGTATGTAAGGGTGAGCATTTTGAATTTAATTCTGCTGTGAATGGGGAGCCAATGAAGGGACTCGCAGAGAGGTGCAGCAGACAAAGAGCGACCGGAAAGGTGGATTAGCTTGACAGAGGCATTTAGGATGGATTGAAGGGGGAAGAGGTGGGAAAGAGGAAGGCCAGTAAGTAGGTTATTGCAGTAGTCAAGTCGGGAAATAACAAGGGAGTGGATTATTTGCTCTGTGGTGTTAGTGCTCAGAAAAGGGCGAATCTTGGAAATATTGTGTAGGTGGTTGCGGCAGGATGTAGAAAGCGATTGGATGTGGGAGACGAAGGATAGATTTGAGTCTAGTGTAACTCTGAGGCAGCGGACTTGGGGCGATGAGTAAATGGTGATGTCATCTCATTATAATATGGGTGAGCCATGGTGAAGACATGGTACAGGCAGTGCAGTGTATACTATCAGAGTACAGAGGCAGCTCAGTGTATACTGTAAGGTTACAGAAACAAATCAGTGTATAATATTTTAGTAAAGAAGAATCTCAGTCTATACTTTCAGGGTACAGGGACAGCTCAGTGTATACTGTCAGGGTACAGAGGCTGTTCAGTGTATACAGTCGGGGTACAGAGACAGCTCAGTGTATACTGTCAGGGTACAGAGGCAGCTCAGTGTATACTGTCATAGTAAAAAGGCTGCTCAGTGTATACTGTCATGGTAAGGAGGCTGTTCAATGTATACTGTCAGGGTACAGAGACAGCTCACTGTATACTGTAAGGGTACAGAGGCTGTTCCATGTATACTGTCAGGGTACAGAGACAGCTCAGTGTATATAGTCAGGGTACAGATGCAGCTCAGTGTATACTGTCAGGGTACAGATGCAGCTCAGTGTATACTGTCAGGGTACAGATGCAGCTCAGTGTATACTGTCAGGGTACAGAGGCAGCTAAGTGTATACTGTCAGGGTACAGAGGCAGCTCAGTGTATACTGTCAGGGTAAAGAGACAGCTCAGTGTATACTGTCAGGGTACAGAGGCAGCTCAGTGTATACTGTCAGGGTACAGAGGCAGCTCAGTGTATACTTTCAGGGTATAGAGGCTGCTCAGTGTATACGGTCAGGGTACAGAGGCTGTTCAGTGTATACTGTCAGGGTACAGAGGCAGCTCAGTGTATAATGCCAGGTTACAGAGACAGCTCAGTGTATACTGTCAGGTTACAGAGACAGCTCAGTGTATACTGTCAGGTTACATAGACAGCTCAGTGTATACTGTCAGGTTACAGAGACAGCTCAGTGTATAATGCCAGGTTACAGAGACAGCTCAGTGTATACTGTCAGGTTACATAGACAGCTCAGTGTATACTGTAAGGGTACAGAGGCAGCTCAGTGTATACTGTCAGGGTACAGAGGCAGCTCAGTGTATACTGTCAGGGTACAGAGGCTGCTCAGTGTATACTGTAAGGGTACAGAGGCTGTTCAGTGTGTACTGTCAGGGTACATAGACAGCTCAGTGTATACTGTCAGGTTACAGAGACAGTTCAGTGTATACTGTCAGTGTACAGAGGCAGCTCAGTGTATACTGTCAGGTTACAGAGGCTGCTCAGTGTATACTGTCAGGGTAAAGAGTCAGCTCAGTGTATACTGTCAGGTTACAGAGACAACTCAGTGTATAATATCAGTGTACTGGGGCAGCTCAGTGTATACTGTCAGGTTACAGAGACAACTCAGTGTATAATGTCAGGGTACTGGGGCAGCTCAGTGTATACTATTAGAGTACAGAGACAGCTCAGTGTATACTGTCAGGGTAAAGAGACAGCTCAGTGTATAATGTCCTGCTACAGAGGCAGCTCAGTGTATAATGTCAGGGTACTCGGTACTGGGGCAGCTCAGTGTATAATGTCAGGGTACAGAGACAGGTCTGTGTATACTGTCAGGGTACAGAGACAGCTAAATGTATACGGTCAGGGTACAGAGGCAGCTCAGTGTATACTGTCAGGGTACAGAGACAGCTAAATGTATACGGTCAGGGTACAGAGGCAGCTCAGTGTATACTGTCAGGGTACAGAGGCAGCTCAGTGTATACTGTCAGGGTACATAGACTGCTCAGAGTATAATGTCAGGGTACAGAGACAGCTCAGTGTATACTGTCAATGTACAGGCAGCTCAGTGTATAATGCCATGGTACAGAGGCTGCTCAGTGTATACTGTCATGGTACAGAGACAGCTCAGTGTAAACTGTCAGGGTACAGAGGCAGCTCAGGTTACAGAAACAGATCAGTGTATACTGCCATGGTACAGATGCAGTTCAGTGTATACTGTCAGAGTAGGGTCCAGCTCTGTGTATACAGCATTAATTGATAGCTCTGTATAAAGTGGCTGTACTCAGTATAGTGCCCAAGTGAACGGACTGTTGACAAAGAGAATCTCCCTGTGTAACAGCAGCTGAGCATTAGGGCTGCTACTTACCTGACATATCCAGTTACATGAGTATAAGGTGACATACCTATAGTCACAGTCACCTGACTGCTGTGTCCCTGTTTACTGTGTGCCACAAATAATGCCTTGTACGTCTAAATGGTGTAAAGTTCCCAGGTGTGACTAATAGAACTAACCAAACACAGGAGCTGGTCATATGCCCCATTACAGGTTAAATACAAACTGCAGGCCACTTACCTAAGTGCCCAGGGTGCCCACGAGGAGACCGGTAGCATGTGTAGGTGACAGATCCTAAACGTACAGCCAGAAAATATAGAGGTGCCCTTCCTGGGCAGGGTGAGAAAACCTGCAGCACTGATGTCCTGTTGTACTGGGTTACATTCCTTGGGAAGGGTGAGATGTCCTGCAGAACTGTGGTGCCCTCCTTGGGAAGGGTGAGATGTCCTGCAGAACTGTGGTGCCCTCCTTGGGAAGGGTGAGATGTCCTGCAGTACTGTGGTGCCCTCCTTAATAAGGGTGAGATGTCCTGCAGTACTGTGGTGCCCTCCTTGGGAAGGGTGAGATGTCCTGCAGTACTGTGGTGCCCTCCTTGGGAAGGGTGAGATGTCCTGCAGAACTGTGGTGCCCTCCTTGGGAAGGGTGAGATGTCCTGCAGAACTGTGGTGCCCTCCTTGGGAAGGGTGAGATGTCCTGCAGTACTGTGGTGCCCTCCTTAATAAGGGTGAGATGTCCTGCAGTACTGTGGTGCCCTCCTTGGGAAGGGTGAGCTGTCCTGCAGTACTGTGGTGCCCTCCTTGGGAAGGGTGAGATGTCCTGCAGTACTGTGGTGCCCTCCTTGGGAAGGGTGAGATGTCCTGCAGTACTGTGGTGCCCTCCTTAATAAGGGTGAGATGTCCTGCAGTACTGTGGTGCCCTCCTTGGGAAGGGTGAGATGTCCTGCAGTACTGTGGTGCCCTCCTTGGGAAGGGTGAGATGTCCTGCAGTACTGTGGTGCTCTACTTATAAGTGTGAGATGCCCTGAGGGTTGCCCTCCTTATAAGTGTGATATGCCCTGCAGTATTGGGTGACCCTGGAAAGTATCCTGCTGTGCTCACAGGTTTAAGGAAGTTCTCACATTGGCAGTGTCAGGGTCTCACAGGATCCTCGAGTAACTGCTGCAAACGAAACAGTTGATGCGAGTGAAATGAGAAAGGAGACCTGAGGGGGGCAGGGGGAGGAGGAGAGAGAGGAGGGGCTGAGCTGGGCTCAGGCAGCGCTTACACCGGCTCTCATTACACACCTGGCAGATCCCACACTATGGGAGACACTGAGAGAGGGACAAACAGCAAAACTGGCACAATTCTCTAGGTTCTACAGCATCTCAATCCCTATGTTATTTTATACAGCTCATTCACTAAATAATCATGACATGGTAGTGTTTTACTGAGTCAACTGCATAGAATAACTGATTCACTAAAGCAGTGTTTTTCAACCAGTGTGCCGTGAGAGATTCTCAGGTGTGCCACGGCAGACTGACAACAGTGTGACATATTTTTTAAACTTTGCTTGTTTTTTACTCCCAGTGCTGTAGTTTGTAGGAGGCATGGCATAACAGCACAATACATACAGTATGTGTGTGTTTGTGTTTATGTGTATATACATATGCTGTATTAGGCTACAATGTGTGATTTTTTTTTTAAATTTTGGGATGGTGGTGTGCCACAGGATTTTTTAATGTAAAAAAGTGTGCCACGGCAAAAAAAAGGTTAAAAATCACTGCACTAAAGCTCCCTCCAGCTTCGCCAGTTCCTTAGAATAACATATAAACTGGTGAAGCTGGAGAGGCTGGAGGGAGCTTTAGTAAATCAGTGACATATAATAACCTAAGAACTGACGAAGCTGGAGAGGCTGGAGGGAGCTTTAGTAAATCAGTGACATATAATAACCTAAGAACTGGCGAAGCTGGAGAGGCTGGAGGGAGCTTTAGTAAATCAGTGACATATAATAACCTAAGAACTGGCGAAGCTGGAGAGGCTGGAGGGAGCTTTAGTGAATCAGTGACATAGAATTACACAGGGACAGGTGAAGCTGGAGAGGCTGGAGGGAGCTTTAGTGAATCAGTGACATATAATAACCTAAGAACTGGCGAAGCTGGAGAGGCAGGAGGGAGCTTTACTGAATCAGTGACATAGAATTACATAGGGACAGGTGAAGAATTACATAGGGACAGGTGAAGCTAGGAGAGGCTGGAGGGAGCTTTAGTGAATCAGTGACACATAATAACATAGGGACAGGTGAAGCTGGAGAGGCAGGAGGGAGCTTTAGTGAATCAGTGACATAGAATAACATAGGGACAGGTGAAGCTGGAGAGGCTGGAGGGAGGTTCAATGAATCGGTTACATAGAATAACAAAGGAACTGGTGAAACTGGAGAGGCAAGAGGGAGCTTTAGTGAATCAGTTACACAGAATAACATAGGGACTGGTGAAGCTGGAGAGGCTGTAGAGAGCTTTAGTGAATAGATTACATAGAATAACAGGAACTGGTGAAGCTGGAGAAACTGGAGGGAGCTTTAGTGAATCCGTTACATAGAATAACATAGGAACTGGTGAAGCTGGAGAGGTTGGAGGGAGCTTTAGTAAATAAGTTACATAGAATAACATAGGAACTGGTGAAGCTGGAGAGGCTGGAGGGAGCTTTAGAGAATCAGTTACAACTAATAACATAGCAACTGGTGAAGCTGGAGAGGATGGAGGGAGCATTAGTGAATCAGTTACATAGAATAACATAGGAACTGGTGAAGCTGGAGAGGCTGGTGGGAGCTTTAGTGAATCAGTTACATAGAATAACATAGGAACTGGTGAAGCTAGAGAGGCTGAAGGGAGCTTTAGTGAATCAGTTACATAGAATAACATAGGAATTGGTGAAGCTGGAGAGGCTGAAGGGAACTTTAGTGAATCAGTTACATATAATAACATAGGAACTGGTGAAGCTGGAGAGGCTGGAGGGAGCTTTAGTGAATGAGTTACATAAAATAGCATAGGAACAGGTGAGGCTGGAGAGGCTGGAGGGATCTTTAGTGAATCAGTTACATAAAATAACATAGGAACTAGTGAAGCTGGAGAGGTTGGAGGGAGCTTTAGTAAATAAGTTACATAGAATAACATAGGAACTGGTGAAGCTGGAGAGGCTGGAGGGAGCTTTAGTGAATCAGTTACATAGAATACCATAGGAACTAGTGAAGCTGGAGAGGCAGGAGGGAACTTTAGTGAATCAGTTACATAGAATAACATAGGAACTGGTGAAGCTGGAGAGGATGGAGGGAGCATTAGTGAATCAGTTACATAGAATACCATAGGAACTAGTGAAGCTGGAGAGGCTGGTGGGAGCTTTAGTGAATCAGTTACATAGAATAACAGGAAATGGTGAAGCTGGAGAGTCTGGAGGGAGCTTTAGTGAATCAGTTACATAGAATAACATAGGAACTGGTGAAGCTGGAGAGGCTGGAGGGAGCTTTAGAGAATCAGTTACATAGAATAACATAGGAACTGGTGAAGCTGGAGAGGCTGGAGGGAGCTTTAGTGAATCAGTTACATAGAATAACATAGGAATTGGTGAAGCTGGAGAGGCAGGAGGGAGCTTTAGTGAGTCAGTTACATAGAATAACATAGGAACTGGTGAAGCTGGAGAGGCTGGAGAGAGCTTTAGTGAATAAGTTACATGTAATAACATAGGAACTGGTGAAGCTGGAGGGAGCATAAGTGAATCAGTTACATAGAATAACATAGGAACTGGTGAAGCTGGAGAGGCTGGAGGGAGCTTTAGTGAATCAGTTACATAGAATAACATAGGAACTGGTGAGGCTGGAGGGAGCTTTAGTGAATCAGTTACATAGAATAACATAGGAACTGGTGAGGATGGAGAGGCTGGTGAGAGCTTTAGTGAATCAGTTACATAGAATAACATAGGAACTGGTAAAGCTGGAGAGGCTGGTAGAGCTTTAGTGAATCAGTTACATAGAATAACATAGGAACTGGTGAAGCTGGAGAGGCAGAAGAGAGCTTTAGTGAATCAGTTACATAGAATAACATAGGAACTGGTGAAGCTGGAGAGGCAGAAGAGAGCTTTAGTGAATCAGTTACATAGAATAACATAGGAACTGGTAAAGCTGGAGAGGCAGAAGAGAACTTTAGTGAATCACATAATTAAATAGAATTACTTAGGAACAAGTGACCCTGATGAAGCTGGTAAAATATTGTTTGTGAATATTTCCTGTTGGAGGGGGCACAGGGAGGAACTGATTCTGACAGTAGTAGACTGAGGCACAATTCTCTGAAGGCAACTAACTGCAAATGTTCAGTAGTTTTTTCTGTTGATTGTGCTGATACAGGAGATAGAAAGTGCAATAATTGCAATTGGGCGCTCTCAAAAAAAACCTTCTTTAGCAACGACCAAAGAAAAAAATGAAACAATGATAAAAGTATCAAACATGGAAATATAGATTTGTAAAAAGGATTGTGACTGTTTAAATTCACATAAGGAGAATATTTTTGCAATAATCCATTATGGCCTAGTGGAGAGCCATATTGCGCTTTCGTGAGCATGAGATTTGAACTCCACTCAGTAATACCAGCGCACTTAAAAGTAAGGTGCAATGCGAACAAGACCACACATTGCACATTGCCTGGAAGCCTTGCGCTGCAAGATACGGCAAATCACTTAGCGCAGCGCAGGGGACAATTTGTGCAGCGTTGGGCAGCAATAAAGAAATATATATTTCTATGAATATATACATATATATTTATGTGTTTATTTGTGTATATACATAATAACACATAATATATATGTGTATATAAGCATAAAAACATATAAATATATATGAATATTAGCATATAAACACATCAGTATAAGTGTATATACATATATTAACACACACACACACACATATATATATATATATATATATATATGTATATAAGCATATAAACACATAATTATATGTATATAAGCATATAAACACATAATTATATATATAAGCATATAAACACATACATTTATATGTATATAAGCATATAAACACATAAGTATGTGTATATACACATATTAACACATATATTTGCATATAAGCATATAAACACATAAATATATATATATGTATATAAGCATATACATATATATTTATAGGGAACACACAGTCCCCTATTGACATCAACTTTTTATTTTTTCTGCTTATCTTTATTTTGTAATCTTATCTACGGTCCTCTTTATTTGGGGGCAATTGGGGCACATTACTTTAATTAATGAGAGGTCTGACCTCTGGTTAATTGCGCTAAGAGCATAGTAAAACCACAAGCTCGCGGGAGCATTAACCATCCACTTGTAATGGCTAGTTATTTATTGTAACTTGCCCTTTTATGGGCGCAATTTAGGTTAGCGCTCCACTCATAATCTAGCCCTTAATTGGTTTAAATCCCTGGTGTACGATGAAATCGCATGTTAATACACAATTAATTAATGACAGTTTTGCACAAAATAGTGACATTGATAACACAACTGTAAGGACATAAATACTAACGGCTAGATTACGAGTTTTTGTCGGTAAGGCTTGCGGGTCTAACGCTCCTTTTTTCCCACCGCTCCCTTAAGCCAACAGTGGTATTACAGGTTTTTTTAAACCTGGAGTTAGCCGCAAAAAGGTGAGCGTAGAGCAAAATTTAGCTCCACATCTCACCTCAATACCAGCGTTGCTTAAGTCAGCGGTGAGCTGGCTAAACGTGCTCATGCACGATTTCCCCATAGGAAACAATGGAGCTGAGCTGGCTGAAAAAAAACCTAACACCTGCAAAAAAGCAGCGTCCAGCTCCTAACGCAGCCCCATTGTTTCCTATGGGGAAATTAATTTTATGTCTGCACCTAACACCCTAACATGAACCCGAGTCTAAACACCCCTAATATTACACTTATTAACCCCTAATCTGCCGCCCCTGACATCGTCGCCACCTGCATTATACTATTAACCCCTAATCTGCCGCTCTGGACACCGCCGCCACCTACATTATACTTATAAACCCCTAATCTGTTATCCCCAACATCGCCAACACCTACATTATAGTTATTAACCCCTAATCTGCCCCCCCAACGTTGCTGCAACTATATTAAATTAATTAACCCCTAATCTACCGCCGCCAACGTCGCCGCCACTATAATAAAGTTATTAACCCCTAAACCTAAGTCTAACCCTAACCCTAACACCCCCCTAATTTAAATATAATTTAAATAAATCTAAATAAAATAACTACAATTAAATAAATTATTCCTATTTAAAACTAAATACTTACCTATAAAATAAACCCTAAGATAGCTACAATATAACTAATAGTTACATTGTAGCTAGCTTAGGGTTTATTTTTATTTTACAGACAACTTTATATTTATTTTAACTAGGTACAATAGTTATTAAATAGTTATTAACTATTTAATAACTACCTAGCTAAAATAAGTACAAAATTACCTGTAAAATAAATCCTAACCTTTTGTGGGGCATTTTGTGGGGCATTGCCCCAATTAATCAGCTCTTTTACCTGTAAAAGAAAAATACAATACCTCCCCAACATTAAAACCCACAACCCACACACCCCTACTCTAAAGCCCACCCAATCCACCCTTATAAAAACCTAACACTAATCCCCTGAAGATCTCCCTACCTTGAGCCGTCTTCACCCAGCCGGGCACAAGTGGTCCTCCATACGGCAGAAGTCTTCATCCGATCAGGGCAGAAGAGGTCCTCCAGACAGCAGAAGTCTTCATCCAAGCAGCATCTTCTATCTTCATCTTTCCGGAGCGGGTCCATCTTCAATCCAGCCGACGCGGAGCCATCCTCTTAAGGTAGGAAAAATCCTATTGGCTGATGCAATCAGCCAATAGGATTGAGCTCGCATTCTATTGGATGATTGGAACAGCCAATAGAATGCAAGCTCAATCCTATTGGCTGATCCAATCAGCCAATAGGATTTTTCCTACCTTAATTCCGATTGGCTGATAGAATCCTTTCAGCCAATCGGAATTCAAGGGATATGTAATGGGAAGGAGAGATTGGAACCTGATTATGTAATAGAGCTATAGAATTACTCCTTAGGTGTTTTGTCAAATAAAATATATACTTTGTCAACAATTATTATTAAACACCTCAGGAGCAGTGCGTAAGCATAATTAATACAATTTAGTACAACATATGACTATACTTGCTAGATATGCAAGTTAGTCCAAAAAAAGAGTATGCTTATATACACTTGATTCAGTCACACTAATAGTTAGATAATGATTACTGTACCTTGAAAAGCAAAAAAGTGTAGAATATTAAAATTTAACCTTTATTGTATTTTATTAAAAAAAGACAGCTTAATGTGGATGATCGTGCTGCCCGAAAAAAATTAAAAACACACTCCCTGTGTTTTATAATTATTCAGCATGTGCTATTATTACAAAGAAAATTTGTTTACAGATCTATGTACAGCTTACAGTAATAGATTTCAGTGCAAAATTCTCAAGAGAGCTATAATGACTCACAGAAGCCTTATAGTGGGCATATATAGCTCTAAATAGTATAAGGGAACATTATACTAGTGTATATAGAAATCTGTATGAAGTCCACCTGTGCTTGAGCTCTAAAATTACTGCGTGACTTGTAAAAAAAGTTGGATATTGTCCTCACTTGTAAGTAATAAAATTTAAGGGGACAATTGTCCCAGATAGATAGGAATATGGGATAGTACCCTTTATTATTTGCTTATTCCAACCTTAGGCTAGTAAATATAGGTATATAAATTATATTGTCTCAATTCGTTGGTAATACCATATAAATAGTAGATAAAAATAATCTACTGCAAAAGAAAAATGAATTGTAACACTGAGGTGTAGTTTATAGATCCAAAAGCAGTGTTAGTATTAAAGGCAGTAGTTTTATATTGTATGGTGGCTAACTGCTGGTTTGAATTTCGCTTGTAATGGTATTGGATTATAAGTAATCTAGTTTGTAAATCTTATGAAAATACCTAATCTAGTATGTAAATCTTATGAAAATACCTAACGCTTCCTCAGAACCTTTTTTTTTTACTAACTTGCATATCTAGCAAGTATAGTCATATGTTGTACGGAATTCAAGGGATGCCATCTTGGATGATGTAATTTAAAGGTACCTTCATTCTTCGTTAGGACGTCATTTGAAGAGGATGGCTCTGCGTCGGCTGGATTGAAGATGGACCCGCTCTGCTCCGGAAGGATGAAGATAGAAGATGCCGCATGGATGAAGACTTCTGCCGTCTGGAGGACCTCTTCTGCCCCGATTGGATGAAGACTTCTGCCGTATGGAGGACCACTTTTGCCCGGCTGGGTGAAGACAGCTCAAGGTAGGGAGCTCTTCAGGGGGTTAGTGTTAGGTTTTTTTAAGGGGGGATTGGGTGGGTTTTAGAGTAGGGGTGTGTGGGTGGTGGGTTTTAATGTTGGGGGGGTATTGTATTTTTCTTTTACAGGTGAAAGAGCTGATTACTTTGGGGCAATGCCCCGTAAAAGGCCCTTTTAAGGGCTATTTGTAATTTAGTATAGGGTAGGGAAATTTTATTATTTTGGGGGGCTTTTTTATTTTATTAGGGGGATTAGATTAGGTGTAATTAGTTTAAAATTCTTGTAATTCTTTTTTTATTTTCTGTAATTTAGTGTTTTTTTTCCCCGTAATTTAGTTTATTGAATTTAATTGTAATTAATTGTAGGTAGTTTAGGTAATTTATTTAATGATAGTGTAGTGTAACTTAGGTTAGGATTTATTTTACAGGTAATTTTGTACTTATTTTAGCCATGTAGTTATTAAATAGTTAATAACTATTTAATAACTACTGTACCTAGTTAAAATAAATACAAACTTGTCTGTAAAATAAAAATAAATCCTAAGCTAGCTACAATGTAACTATTAGTTATATTGTAGCTAGCTTAGGGTTTATTTTATTGGTAAGTATTTAGTTTTAAATAGGATTAATTTATTTAATTATGTTAAATGTATTTCATTTAATTTAAATTATATTTAAGTTAGGGGGGTTAGGGTTAGGTTTAGACTTAGGTTTAGGGGTTAAAGTGAATGTAAATTTTTCCAGATTGTATAATATATTGTTGTAGAGAATCATACGATAAAGCATACCGCCACAATCCGTTTTTAATAAAATGTATTATTTCAATGTTATTTTATATAACAATTATCGATCATTCACTTACCCGCTCCTCCCACTCTCTGTTTGCTTATTCTTCCCCATATTACGTAAACAGCGGTCCCACCCGCTGTTTACGTATCGGCACTGCGCGCTCCCGTGTATTTTTTTCAATTGAAATGACAGGACTCCGTATAACATTGTGCGCAAACGCATGCACAATGATGACGTATTACGTCATGGTAATGGGGTGGGTCCCCCTGTGGTTAGAGCCGTTATTGGCTATCAAGACGTCGATCAAAAAATAGAGGAACGGAGCGCGAATGCCGGGAGGAGGTTGATTTCAGCGAAAACAAGGATAAAATAATGAAAATAAAGGTAACGAATAAAAAAGGTAGAATTTGATGAATGAAACTCAAGGTTTTTTTTGACAACTGTTACACAGGTGTTTAGAGAAGAGGCTGACTTTACATTCACTTTAATACCTTTAATATAGTAGCGGCGACGTTGGGGTTGGCAGATTAGGGGTTAATAAATTTAAGTAGGTGTCGGCGATGTTAGGGACGGCAGATTAGGGGTTAATAACATTTAACTAGTGTTTGCGAGGCGGGAGTGCGGCGGTTTAGGGGTTAATACATTTATTAAAGTGGCGGCGATGTCCGGTCAGCAGATTAGGGGTTAAATAATTTTATTATAGTGTTTGCAATGTGGGGGGGGGGGGGCTCGGTTTAGGGGTTAATAGGTAGTTTATGGGTGTTAGTGTACTTTGTAGCACTTTAGTTAAGAGTTTTATATTTCGGCGTTAGCCCATAAAACTCTTTTAACTACTGACTTTTAAATGCGGTAGAAGTCTTGACAGGAGAGGGTCTACCGCTCACTTCTTCCAAGACTCGTAATACCAGCGTTAGGCAAATCCCATTAAAAAGATAGGATACGCAATTGACGTAAGGGGATTTGCGGTAGCTTTGAGTCGCGGAAGAGAAGTGAGCGGTAGACCCTGTCCTGCCTGACTCGTAATACCAGCAGGCGTTAAAAAGCAGCGTTGGGACCTCTCAACGCTGCTTTTTAAGGCCAAACTCGTAATCTAGGCATAAGATTGTTTGCTTTACTTTGCATAGGTGTAATAGTGGCGCAGTATAAGTATTTATTGGGTGTAACTTTCATTCAGACAAGGACGGGTCACTGCGTTATTAATATTCCCTAAACACAATAACAATATTGTACATGTTCATGCAATTCTGTTATGAGAAAGATAACTTCTTTCAAAGTACAAAAATACAAAATATTGCAGTTAAAATGACAATCCATATACTTTATGAATAGAGAATTGTACGACACACTCATGACACAATACAAATTACTCACGTAGCAGGAATACATTCGCAGTCTCACAACTTGCAGGGCCTATGTTTTGCAATGGAACACTTTGCATATTGCATTTAGGCTTTACAGTGCAGCACAGCCCATTTTCTGTAACAATTGCGCCAAATGAAAATATTGCTGGATGCGTTATCCGCAGCACAAATGTACCTTTAAGAATGAGGGGCATAGGTGCAGGGCAGAGAGCTATGTAATATTAGAGCATTTTCCAATCCGTTAGAACAGATGAGTAATACACTTTATGTGGCTTTTTGTTTCCAAACTCAAGGCCATTACAGTCCATCAGAAAAGTTTTGCAGTCACTAAATGCAATATTAACTTCTGCTAATGCTTTGTAATTAGATACATCTCCTCCAATATGCAGCTCCCTCAGAAAATACCTTTAAATCAACTTTATTCACCTTTTTTTGGACTTTCCATTTGCAACATCAACCATTAGCCGCAAATCCTTAAAGTAAAGTGTTATTGGCTTTCATTTTTCACCAAGTTCACATATTTTTACCATCTTCCCATTTTATTTAAAGTGCAGCAAGTTGCTTATTTTTAAAGCAAAATTAGCACCTCAGAGTATGTTGTTTAAAAACACTTGTAAAATGCAGGTGACCATCACCTGTGATCGACTCAGCTGCAATAGACACACAAATATATATTAATATATATATAATATATATATAATAAATATTTAAATAACGATTTTAACAGCTAACGCCTCCAGTGGAAATATTGTTTACCTTTTTACTCAGCATTATAGTTTCTTTCATACAGATGGTGAGAGTCCACAATCCATTACTTCTTTAAATTACTCTTCTCTACCACTAGGAGGAGACAAAGATTCCCAAACCCCAAGAGCCCTATAAAACCCCTCCCACCTCACATATACCTCAGTCTTTAATTTGCCTACACTGGAGATAGTTGAAGAATGAAGATGTGCATTTGATTATTCAAAGAGAGGGGTTTTCGGTCTATATTGAGTCTGGTTTCCCCTCAGAGTACAGTGCTTGTGAGAGGGATGTATATGAGGTAGGGTTTGTGAATCTGTTTTCACCTCATTGGAAATATTTCATAAACCTCCCTTAATTGGTTGCAAGGACTTCTCTTTTGCCTACCTTTATGGATCTACAATATACTCTGCTGATATGTTGCAGTACTGGTTTGGCTGTCTGCTGCTTGTTTTCTGGTGAACAGGTATCTACCGGTAAGTATAATTTATTAACATTAAAACACTCTATAGATATGTTATGGGCACTTTTTAAGTTTATATATATATTTGCTAATATATATGGCCCTGGGACAGAATCCTTTACATTATTGTCCTTGCTGTTTTGCATGCATCAGCTTTTTTAAAGCACTTACGGCTAGATTACGAGTTGTGCGTTAGGGTAAAAAAGCAGCGTTAAGAGGTCCTAACGCTGCTTTTTTACGCCCGCTGGTATTACGAGTCTTGAAGGTTTAGGGTCACCGCACACTTCTTTGGCCTCACCGGAAAACGACTGACGTAAACTTCGTAAAGTCTTTTTTCTATGGGACTTCCATAGAGTTGATATTACGAGTCTGTTCTGGGAGGCCAAAAAGTGAGCGGAACATTTAAAAGTCAGTAGTTATGAGTTTTACACTACAACGCTGTAGCATAAAACTCATAATTAAAGTGCTAAAAAGTACACTAACACCCATAAACTACCTATTAACCCCTAAACCGAGGCCCCCCCCCCCACATCGCAAACACTAAAATAAACATTTTAACCCCTAATCTGCCGCTCCGGACACCGCCGCCACCTACATTATATTTATGAACCCCTAATCTGTTGCCCCCAACATCGCCACCACCTACATTATATCTATTAACCCCTAATCTGCCTTCCCCAATATCGCCGACACCTGCATTATATTATTAACCCCTAATCTGCCGCTCCGGACACCGCCGCCACCTACATTATATGTATTAACCCCTAATCTGCCTTCCCCAATGTCCCCGACACCTACATTATATTTATTAACCCCTAATCTGCCGTCCCCAACGTCGCCGCAACTATATTAAAGTTATTAACCCCTAAACCTAAGTCTAACCCTAAACCTAACACCCACTAACTTAAATATAATTTAAATAAATCTAAATAAATATTCCTATCATTAACTAAATAATTCCTATTTAAAACTAAATACTTACCTATAAAATAACCCTAAGCTAGCTATAGTATAACTAATAGTTACATTGTAGCTAGCTTAGGGTTTATTTTTATTTTACAGGCAAGTTTGTATTTATTTTAACTAGGAAGAATAGTTATTAAATAGTTATTAACTATTTAATAACTACCTAGCTAAAATAAATACAAAAGTACCTGTAAAATAAAACCTAACCTAAGTTACAATAACACCTAACACTACACTATAATTAAATAAATTTACTAAATTAAATACAATTAAATAAATTACATACAATTAGCTAAATTAAATTAAATTAGCTAAAGTATAAAACCCCCCCACTAACTTACATAATATAATAAACAAATTACAGATATTTAAACTAATTACACCTAATCTAATAACCCTATTAAAATAAAAAAAGCCCCCCCAAAATAAAAAAAAACCTAGCCTAAACTAAACTACCAATAGCCCTTTAAAGGGCCTTTTGCGGGGCATTGCCCCAAAGTAATAAGCTCTTTTACCTGTAAAAAAAATACAAAAACCCCCCCAACAGTAAAACCCACCACCCACACAACCAACCCCCCAAATAAAATACTATCTAAAATAAAATAAGCTCCCCATTGCCTTGAAAAGGGCATTTGGATAGGCATTGTCCTTAAAAGGGCAGTTAGCTCTTTTGCCGCCCAAAGTCCCTAACCTAAATATAAAACCCACCGAATACACCCTTAAAAAAAACCTAACACTAACCCCCTGAAGATCGACTTACCAGGAGAAGTCTTCATCCAAGCTGGGCCGAAGTCCTCAACGAAGCAAGGAGCAGTCTTCATCCAAGCCGGGTGAAATGGTCCTCCAGACAGGCAGAAGTCTTCATCCAGATGGCATCTTCTATCTTAGTCCATCCGACGCGGAGCGGGTCCATCTTCAAGACATCCGGCACGGAACATCCTCTTCAATCGATGTCTTCTTACTAAATGACGGTTCCTTTAAGTGACGTCATCCAAGATGGCGTCCCTTAGATTCCGATTGGCTGATAGAATTCTATCAGCCAATCGGAATTAAGATAGAAAAAATCCTATTGGCTGATGCAATCAGCCAATAGGATTGAAGTTCAATCCTATTGGCTGATCCAATTAGCCAATAGGATTGAGCTGGCATTCTATTGGCTGTTCCAATATTAATTGTATGTAATTTATTTAATTGTATTTAATTTAGTAAATTTACTTAATTATAGTGTAGTGTTAGGTGTTATTGTAACTTAGGTTAGGTTTTATTTTACAGGTACTTTAGTATTTATTTTAGCTAGGTAGTTATTAAATAGTTAATAGCTATTCTACCTAGTTAAAATAAATACAAACTTGCCTATAAAATAAAAATAAACCCTAAGCTAGCTACAATATAACTATTAGTTATATTGTAGCTAGCTTAGGGTTTATTTTATAGGTAAGTATTTAGTTTTAAATAGGAATAATTTAGTTAATGATAGGAATATTTATTTAGATTTATTTAAATTATATTTAAGTTAATGGGTGTTAGGTTTAGGATTAGACTTAGGTTTAGTGGTTAATAACTTTAATATAGTGGCAGCGACATTGGGGACGGCAGATTGGGGTTAATAAATATAATATAGGTGTCAGCGACATTGGGGAAGGCAGATTAGGGGTTAATACATATAATGTAGGTGGCAGCGGTGTCCGGACCGGCAGATTAGGGGTTAATAATATAATGCAGGTGTCTGCGATATCGAGGGCGGCAGATTAGGGGTTAATAAATATAATGTAGGTGTCGGCGATGTTGAGGGCAGCAGATTAGGGGTACATAAGTATAATGTAGGTGGCGGCTATGTCCGGAGTGGCTGATTAGGGGTTAATAATTATAATGTACGTGTCTGCGATGTCGGGGGTGTCAGATTAGGGGTTAATAAGTGTAAGATTAGGGGTGTTTAGACTCAGGGTTCATGTTAGGGTGTTAGGTGTAGACATAACTTTTATTTCCTCATAGGAATCAATGGGGCTGCGTTACTGAGTTTTACGCTGCTTTTTGGCAGGTGTTAGACTTTTTTTCAGCCGGCTCTCCCCATTGATTTCTATGAGGAAATCGTGCACGAGCATGTTACACCAGCTCACCGCTGACTTAAGCAGCGCTGGTATTGGAGTGCGGTAATGAGCAAAATTTTTCTCAACGCTCACTTCTTGTCTTTTAACGACGGGTTTCTGAAAACTCGTAATACCAGCGCTGCAGGTAAGTGAGCGGTGAGAGAAAACTGCTTGTTAGCACCGCATAGCCTCTAACGCAAAATTCGTAATCTAGGTGTTAGTTTGTAATTTCCACGTTGAACTTTGGGTTTATACCCGTCAGGGATGTGCTTGTGGGGTTAACGCTTGTCAGGTAAGCACAGGTCCCTTTAGTATTGCTATAGTTAACTAGCACGTAGGCCGGTTTACGCTCTTTACTTTAGCACACGTTTGTCCTCGGTTATGCGCATGTCGAGTTTTGGGGAGCTAAATTCCTTTTTGTGAGTTTATTTAAAAAGCTACTTTGGCTGGGGTTTTCCATTCCTCAAAAGCTTTTTAAGGGGTTTATAGTGTTTATTGCATTGCTTTGCCATATGCTATAAATAAGCTGTCTGATTCTGTCATCTGAACAACTTTCTATCATTATAAAGTGTGCTTACCAGTTCATTTATGTGGCTCATATTTAGATTTGTTAATGCAATTATACCAATCTAATTCTGTCTCTTTGGGTATTAAAGGGACTGTCAACACCAGAATTTTTGTTGTTTAAAAAGAAAGATAATCCCTTTATTACCCATTCCCCAGTTTTGCATAACCAACACAGTTATGATAATACACGTTTTACCTCTGTAATTATCTTGTATCTAAGCTTCTGCTGACTGCCCCCTTATTTCAGTTCTTTTGACAGACATGCAGTTTAGCCAATCAGTGCTCACTCCTAGGTCACTTTACGTGCATGAGCTCAATGTTATCTATATGAAACATGTGAACTAATGCCCTCTAGTGGTCAAAATGTATTCAGATTAGAGGCAGTCTTCAAGGTCTAAGAAATTAGCATATGAACCTCCTAGGTTTAGCTTTCAACTAAGAATACCAAGAGAACAAAGCGAAATTGGTGATAAAAGTAAATTGGGAAGTTGTTGAAAATTGCATGCCCTATTTAAATCATGAAAAAAAAATTTGGACTTGACTGTCCCTTTAATGTGCATACTGTTTGTTCATTACAGGATAATACTGACATACTGTGAAAACCTTTATCAAGGCTGCAGTTTCTGAGGAGCTGGCTGTTCTCTCACACCATTAAAAGGGTAAAAGGTCAGTTCAGACTTTACCTTCTACAGAGACTGTTATGTCTTCAGATGGTGAAGTTTCCTCTGGGGATGAGGAATCTTTAAATGATGTTGAACCTGATATTTCCTCTTTTTCTTTTTTTAAAGTTGAACATATTTGGTCTCTAGTGATGTCGCGAATAGTTCGCCAGCGAATAGTTCCCGGCGAACATAGCTTGTTCGCGTTCGCCGCAGCGGGCGAACATATGCGATGTTCGGTCCGCCCCCTATTCGTCATCATTGAGTAAACTTTGACCCTGTACCTCACAGTCAGCAGACACATTCCAGCCAATCAGCAGCAGACCCTCCCTCCCAGACCCTCCCACATCCTGGACAGCATCCATTTTAGATTCATTCGGAAGCTGCATTCTTAGTGAGAGGAGGGACAGTGTAGCTGCTGCTGATTTAATAGGGAAATCGATAGCTAGGCTAGTGTATTCAGTGTCCACTACAGTCCTGAAGGACTCATCTGATCTCTCCTGTAAGGACAGCACCCCAAAAAGCCCTTTTTAGGGCTAGAACATTAGTCTGCTTTTTTTCCCCTGTGTAATCTAATTACAGTTGCCTGCCTGCCAGTGTGTGTGTCAGGCTCACAGGGTATACTGTGCCCACTTGCCCAGTGCCACCACTCATATCTGGTGTAACAGTAGTGTACATTTAAAAAAAACAACACTTTTTTGACTGTGAAATAATAGCAGTCAGTTTCCTTCACAGGTGTGCGTTTCAGGGCCTGCCAGGGCACAGTGTCACACCAGTGCAACTCATATCTGGTGTAACAGTAGTGTACATTTAAAAAAAAACAACACTTTTTTGACTGTGAAATAATAGCAGTCAGTTTCCTTCACACGTGTGCGTTTCAGGGCCTGCCAGGGCACAGTGTCACACCAGTGCAACTCATATCTGGTGTAACAGTAGTGTACATTAACCCCTTAATGACCACAGAGCACTTTTCCATTTTCTGTCCGTTTTGGACCAGGGCTATTTTTACATTTCTGTGGTGTTTGTGTTTAGCTGTAATTTTTCTCTTACTCATTTACTGTACCCACACATATTATATACTGTTTTTCTCATTAAATGGACTTTCTAAAGATACCATTATTTTCATCATATCCTATAATTTACTATAAATTTTTTTATAAAATATGAGGAAAAAATGGAAAAAAACACACTTTTTCTAACTTTGACCCCCAAAATCTGTTACTCATCTACAACCACCACAAAACACCCATGCTAAATAGTTTCTAAATTTTGTCCTGAGTTTAGAAATACCCAATGTTTACATGTTCTTTGCTTTTTTTTGCAAGTTATAGGGCTATAAATACAAGTAGCACTTTGCTATTTCCAAACCATTTTTTTTTTTTCAAAATTAGCGCTAGTTACATTGGAACACTGATATCTGTCAGGAATCCCTGAATAGCCATTGACATGTATATATTTTTTTTAGAAGACATCCCAAAGTATTGATCTAGGCCCATTTTGGTATATTTCATGCCACCATTACACCACCAAATGCGACCAAATAAAAAAAATTGTTCACTTTTTCACAAATCTTTTCACAAACTTTAGGTTTCTCACTGAAATTATTTACAATTAGCTTGTGCAATTATGGCATAAATGGTTGTACATTTTTCTCTGGGATCCCCTTTGTTCAGAAATAGCAGACATATATGGCTTTGACATTGCTTTTTGATAATTAGAAGGCCTCTAAATGCCACTGTGCACCATACGTGTATTATGTCCAGCAGTGAAGGGGTTAATTACGGAGCATGTATGGAGCTTTTTGGGGGTAAATTTAGCTTTAGTGTAGTGTAGTAGACAACCCAAAGTATTGATCTAGGCCCATCTTGGTATATTTCATGCCACCATTTCACCGCCAAATGCGATCAAATAAAAAAGAAACGTTACATTTTTCCAAATTTTAGGTTTCTCACTGAAATCATTTACAAACATTTTGTGCAATTATGGCACAAATGGTTGTAAATGCTTCTCTGGGATCCCCTTTTTTCAGAAATAGCAGACATATATGGCTTTGGCATTGCTTTTTGGTAATTAGAAGGTCGCTAAATGCTGCTGCGCACCACACGTGTATTATGCTCAGTAGTGCAGGGGTTAATTAGGGAGCTTGTAGGGTTAATTTTAGCTTTAGTGTAGTGTAGTAGACAACCCCAAGTATTGATCTAGGCCCATTTTGGTATATTTCATGCCACCATTTCACCGCCAAATGCGATCAAATTAAAAAAAATAGTCAACTTTTTCACAAACTTTAGGTTTCTCACTGAAATTATTTACAAACAGCTTGTGCAATTATGGCACAAATGGTTGTAAATGCTTCTCTGGGATCCCCTTTGTTCAGAAATAGCAGACATATATGGCTTTGGCGTTGCTTTTTGGTAGTTAGAAGGCCACTAAATGCAACTGCGCACAACACATGAATTATGCCCAGCAGTGAAGGGGTTAATTAGGTAACTTGTAGGGAGTTTGCAGGGTTAATTTTAGCTTTAGTGTAGAGATCAGCTTCCCACCTGACACATCAGAACCCCTGATCCCTCCCAAAGAGCTCTCTTCCCTCCCCCACCCCACAATTGTCCCTGCCATCTTAAGTACTGGCAGAAAGTCTGCCAGTACTAAAATAAAAGGTATCTTTATATATATATATATATATATATATATATATATATATATATATATATATATATATATATATATATATATAAAAGCATATTTATATATGCTGTTGTGTAGGATCCCCCCCTTAGCCCCCAACCTCCCTGATCCCTCCCAAAACAGCTTCCTAACCCTCCCCCTCTGCCTTATTGGGGGCCATATTGGGTACTGGCAGCTGTCTGCCAGTACCCAGTTTGCAAATAAAATGTTTTTTTTTTTTAATTTTTATTTCATTTTTCTGTAGTGTAGCTTCCCCCCCCAAGACCAATCCCCCATCCGATCCCAGATTTCCAAGTAGTAAATACTTTGCACCCCTTTCTCCCACTTATAAAAACATTGTTTTCTGTAGTGTAGCGGTTCCCACCCGCTCCCTCCCCGTGCACGCGCCCGCCCACCTTCTCCCGTGCACGCGCGAGCATCCCCGGCGATCCCACCCCCGATCCCGCCCCTCTCTCTGACAAGGACCGCATCAATGGCTGCCCATCCGCCTCCCACTTCAGCTCCCACCCACCAACGAATGCGGCCATCGATGCCCGGTGCAGAGAGGGCCACAGAGTGGCTCTCTCTGCCCTGGAGGGGTAAAATTTGTTATTGCAGGATGCCTCGATATCGAGGCATCCTGCAATAACTGGAAAGCAGCTGGAAGCGATCAGGATCGCTTCCAGCTGCTTTCCAAACCGAGGACGTACGCCATACGTCCTCAGGCGTTAACTGTATTTTGTCTGAGGACGTATGGCGTACGTCCTCGGCCATTAAGGGGTTAAAAAAAAACTAGAAATTTGACTGTGAAATAATAGCAGTCAGTTTCCTTCACACGTGTGCGTTTCAGGGCCTGCCAGGGCACAGTGTCACCCCAGTGCAACTCATATCTGGTGTAACAGTAGTGTACATTACAAAAAAATTTGAAATTTGACTGTGAAATAATAGCAGTCAGTTTCCTTCACAAGTGTGCGTTTCAGGGCCTGCCAGGACACAGTGTCACACCAGTGCAACTCATATCTGGTGTAACAGTAGTGTACATTTAAAAAAAAAACTAGAAATTTGACTGTGAAATAATAGCAGTCAGTTTCCTTCACTATTGTGTGTTTCAGGGCCTGCCAGGGCACACTGTCACCCCAGTGCAACTCATATCTGGTGTAACAGTAGTGTACATTTAAAAAAAATAAAAAAATTGACTGTAATAGATTGAATAGCAGTAAGTTGTCTGCAAGCGTCTGTGTCAGGCCTACAGCGTCTACTCTGCCAACTTTTGCCAGTGCACAGTGCCACTCATATCTGTTGTCACAGTAGCTTGCACGCATAGTACCACTAATCGAAAAAAAAAATGACAGGCAGAGGCAGGCCACCCCGCAGGGGCCGTCGTGGTCGTGGTGCTGTGATTCCCTTTGGCCCTAGAATAATGCCCAGTGTTCAGAGGCCACGTACCCTGAACTCGAAAAGTTCTGAGGACATATTTGACTGGCTAACACAGGACACCCAATCTTCTACAGCTTCCGCTCGGAACCTTGACGCACCATCCTCCTCCAGCTTAGCTTCGGGCACCTCTCAAGTTACCACTCGCCCGCCTGCCGCCACCTCCAACACTAGCACCACAGCCGCTTCACTTGATCTGTCAGAGGAGTTATTTACACATCAGTTGGAAGAAATGAGTGATGCGCAACCAGAGGATGTAGATAACAGGGATATGTCTCAGTCAGGCAGCATAACACACATGGACGTACGGTGTGATGATGATGATGTTGTACCCGCTGCTGCTTCCTTTGCTGAGTTGTCAGATACAAGCGAAGTGGTTGATGATGACGATGCGTCCGTGGATGTCACGTGGGTGCCTGCTAGAAGAGAAGAAGAACAGGGGGAAAGTTCAGATGGGGAGACAGAGAGGAGGAGGAGACGAGTTGGAAGCAGGGGGAGGTCGTCGCAAGGAGCTAGTGGCACAGTCAGACAGCATGCATCGGTACCCAGGGTCAGCCAGACAGCATGACAATCAACGCATGCTGTTGCCACCACCAGAATGCCGTCATTGCAGAGCTCAGGTCCAACCTTGTGCAAATGGGGAGTTTGCGGTTGTGCAAATGGACTGTTTGCAGTGCATTAAACGGGGAGTTTGGTCTGCCACTGTGAAGCGGCCATAACCCTTACACTACCTGATCGATACAACATCATACCTGATGTTTTAAAGCATTTTATTCCAAACAATTTAGGAATGTTAGGTGATTTATGCCCTTTATGGATTAAAACCAGACTCTGCATCAACTATGTAATTTTCCATGGGAGTTTTGCCATGGATCCCCCTCCGGCATGCCACAGTCCTGGAGTTAGTCCCCTTGAAACAACTTTTCCATCACTATTGTGGCCAGAAAGAGTCCCTGTGGGTTTTAAAATTCGCCTGCCTATTGAAGTCTATGGCGGTTCGCCTGTTCGCGAAAATTTTTGGAAGTTCGTGCTCGCCATTCGGAAAATTTTATGTTTGCGACATCACTATTGGTCTCTTTTAAAGGAGGTCTTAATTACTTAAGGGGTTAAAGATCTTACATTTTCTTATGATAAGCATTGTAATGGCTTAAATTCAGTTTTTAAGACTGCTGTTAATCTCCCTGAGGTTTTCATTATTGCTGATTTCTGACATGATTTCTAGGGAATGGTCTAAACCAGGTGTGTCTTAATTGTTCTGCAAAGTTTAAAAAGTTATATCCTTTACCTTCTATTAATACAGATTTGTGGGAAACAGTTGCCAAGGTGGATGGGGCCATTTCCATTCTGGCTAAAGATAATACTATTCCTATGGAAGACAGTATTTCTTTTAAGAACCCTTTAGACAGAATGTTAGAATCTTTTCATTGAAGGGACTTTTTGCATGCAGGTTATATTCTCAGGCCAGCTATTTCTTTTGCTTATGTAACTGCTGCTTCTACTTACTGGTTGTCTAGTCTTTCAGAGCAATATTCTGATTACTCTGTTAGTACAAATCTTCTGAGTTTACTCAAGAGGGCCAATTTTTTTATTTGTGATGCTGAATTTGATATTATGAAGATTAATGTCAAAAGCATGTCTTTGGAAGTCCTTGATAGGAGAACCTTATGGCTTAAATGCTGGCCTGCTGATATGCTGTCTAAATCTAGACTATTATCTCTTTCCTTTCAGTGAAATAAATGATTTGTTTCTTATTTAGATTCTATTATATCTTCTGTTACTTTGAGTACAGCGGCTTTTCTTCCCCAGGATAGAAAATCTAGAAGGAAATCCAAAGCTTCTAGTAGTTTTTGTTCCTTTCGTTAGAATAAGGAACAAAACATTGACTCCTCTGCTCAAAAGCAAGGCACCTTTGGTTAAGTCTGGAGACCTTGGGGTAGTTTATCATAAACCAGGCAGACATGATTCACGATAGCGAATCATGTCCGCCCTGCATTGCTAAATGCCGACAGCATACGCTGTCAGCATTTAACATTGCACAAGCATTTCTGGTAAAATGCTTGTGCAATGCCGCCCCCTGCACATTTGCGGCCAATCGGCCACTAGCAGGGGGTGTAAATCATCTCAATCATATCTGATCAGGGTGATTGCACTCAGCCACTTCGGAGGTGGCGGATGATTTAAGGAGCAGCGGTCTTAAGGCTGCTGCTTTTTAACTCTTGTTTTCCATCCGGATTTCAAGTCCTTAAATATAGGGGTTTCTCTTACTCTGTAATTGAAACCTTGATTCAGGCTCATAAGCCTGTAACTAGGAAAATCTATCACAAGGTCTGGAAGTCCTTTATTTATTGGTGTATAGATCATGTTTTTTCCTGCCATTCTTTCAGAATTCCTATGATTTTGCAGTTTTTGCAGGGTGGTTTGGTTAAGGGTTTATCTACCAGCTCTCTGAAGGGGCAGATTTCTGCTTTTTCAGTCTTGTTTCACAGAAAGATTGCTAATATTCCTGATATTAATAGTTTTGTTCCAGGCTCTGGTTTGTATTAAAACTGTAATCAAGCCAATTTCTCCTCTATGGAATCTTTACTTGGTCTTAAGGGTTTTGCAGGCTCCTCCTTTTGAACCTATGCATACAATGGATATTAAAGGGACAGGAAAACCCCAACTTTTCTTTCATAATTTGGATAGAACATACAATTTCAACAACTTTCCAATTTACTTCTATTATCAAAGCACATTTGAAAATAGAAGTAAAATTAAAAGTGTCTTAAAATGACATTCTCTATCTGAATAATGTAAGTTTAATTCTGACTTTCCAAACCCTTTAAACTACTTTCTTGGAAAGTGTTATTTCATTTATATATTTCTTCTGCTAGTGAAGTTTCTGAGTTATCTGCTCTTTCTTTTGATTCTCCTAATCTGATTTTTCATCGCGATAAGCATAAGGCTGTTTTATGGTCCTCATTTGATTTTTTGCCTAGGAGTGTTCCTTCAGACAACATTAGCAGAGAGATTGTTGTTCCTTCCTTGTGTCCTAATCCTAAGAATGCTTCAGAGAGATCTTTCCCTTTTTTGGATGTTGTTAGGGCATTGAAATATTACATTGATGCTACTTAGGACTTTAGAAAAACTTCTAGTTTGTTCATCCTTTTTTCTGGTCCAGAGCTTGGGTATTAGTTCCCAAGAGTAATGGATCGTGGACTCTCACCACCTGTATGAAAGAAAACATAATTTATACTTACCTGATAAATTCAGTTCTTTCATGGTGGTGAGAGTTTACGAGACACCACCCTTTTTTTGTTGGGCTTAGTTTTTTCTTCAGCACATTTTTTCCCCCTCCTCCTTTTATGGCACTTATTCCTTTTTCTTGCCTCACTTGCTTGGCTATACGTTAGACTGAGGTATGTGTGGGATGGGAGGAGTTATATAGAGCTCTGGGGCTTTGGGAATCTTTGCCTCCTCCTAGTGGTAGAAAGAGTAATTCACAAAAGTAATGCATCATGGGCTCTCATCACCATGAAAGAAATAATTTATCAGGTGAGCACAAATAATGTTTTTTTGCGCATTTCCTACTCATAAGTAATAAGCACAGTTGTGCACATGAGCTGAGCAGAGATCTTCAATACAATCTTGTTGGCCATATTTGTTGCTTCTGTAAATGTCCATGAAATACTTCTTGAAACATCAGTGATACTTATAGTATTTTTCTGAAGGTACTACATTTGCAATGGAAATCACAGCAATTTTATTGATAGCTGAGAACATGAGACCAAAAGCCCCAAGCTGTGTATGATGGTTTTGTACAGATGGGCGGAGAGCTTGTCCTGCTCTAAAGGACGGTGTATACTGAGAGCTCCATCACTCACTAAGTGCAGGAGGCGGGGCCAATGCTGTGTAAGGGATCACCATAAGTGAGTTGTATTCAGTTTAGAGCCTGTGATATGATTTGTTAGCTGCTTGTTATTAATTTGTGCTTCTTGTTAGACCTTTTACCTCTGCACTTCTTTCTGATCTGCCTAGTCAGCTGTTTACACAAAATGTAGAACTTGGTTCCCCGTCCCTGTGTAAAGTGTCTTGCACACCTTTTTGCACATTTCCAAATTCAAAGTCATTGCAATCCCTTTAAAACCTCCTTGTTAACCCAATTATCAACCCGCGCTATAGTTTGACCTCATATGGGGGCAGCCCAGCAGATCTATTCCAGGCAGATTATTCCCTTTCTGCATCTTTAACATCTTCTGTACCAAGCAGAAGAATTTATCATTTATCAAACTTTACTTAAAGTGAAAGTAAAGTTGGTCCCCTTCGAACACATTAATTTTTTCTACTACCTTAGTATATTATGATCGCTAACTTTATTTTCATAAATGTATCAATAATTAGAAGTTTTATTAAAAATCTAATTTCCTACCGTATTTATTCCAACTCCTCCCATCCTCTACTTCCTATATTTCTGGGTTCTGACGTATAGAGCGGTCCCAACCCGCTCTATACGTAGCTCCAAAGCGCATTCACAGTGGCTATTTGTATTGCGCATGCGCTAATCCGGTACAGCTCCATCTACTGCGCATGCGCTTCTTGACGAAACTGTTTGTGCCCAGAGAAACGGGAGCGCGCTCCTGATATCTTGGTGTATGGCCTTGTATTGCGCATGCGCAAATCCAGTACGGCTCCGTCTACTGCCCATGCGCATCACGGCAAAACTGTTTGTGCCCAGAGAAACAGGAGCGTGCTCCTGATATATTAGTGTCTGGCCAAACATTTGCGCATGCGTAGATTAATAAGTAGGCGGGTGACGTGTTTCACGGCCGCCTAACGGCCAGATTTTCAATTGGCTGTTGACAACACGTGACCCGGAGTGAATTTTTTAATTTATTTACGGGTTGAATTTGGATAGGTTAAAAAGTTTTGTAAATAAGGCGATAACTTTGATTCCAGCTCCATTAAAAAAAAACGATGAATGAAAGTCATATTATTTATGCCCAAAGACTGCTACTGAGGATCGCAAACCAGGTAACTTTACTTTCACTTTAAAGGGACATGAAACCCATATTTTTTCTTCCTTGGTTGGTTGGTTCAGACATAGGCCTCTATTTAACAAAGTCTGGCGGACCTGATCCAACAGTGCGGATCAGGTCCGCCAGACCTCGCTGAATGCGGAGAGCAATACGCTCTCCGTATTCAGCATTGCACCAGCAGCTCACAAGAGCTGCTGGTGCAACGCCGCCCCCCGCAGACTCGCGGCCAATTGGCCGCCAGCAGGGAGGTGTCGAGTACGATCGGGTTGATTTCCAGCAATGTCTGTCCGCTGCTTCATAACTGCTGTTTCTGGCGAGTCTAAAGACTCGCCAGAAACACGGGCGTCAAGCTCCTTTCGGAGCTTGATAGATAAGCCCCATAGCATACAATTGTAAAGAATTTACGTCTCTTATTTAATATGCTTCATTCTCTTGGTATCCTTGAATGAGCAGTAATGCACTACTGGGAGCAAGGTGACAGCCAATGACAAGGCAAATATGTGCAGCCACCAATCAGCAGCTTTTGGGCCTACCTAGGTATACCTTTCAACAAGGGATACAAAGAGAATGAAACAAATGAGATAATAGAACTACACTGGAAAGTATTTAAATGTGCTGCTCCATCTTAATCATGAAAGAAACATTTTGGATGTCATGTCTCTTTATTGCTTATATTTCTATGGTCAGTAGGAACTGGATAGAGCGGATTATCACAACCTTTTTCCCCCTGCGTGATGACATTTTCACACACAAATAAAACTCATTTTCACTGTCCTGTTTCCTTCTTTGTAAACATCAAAACAAATGTACACTTCATGGTTGACAATTTAGTGAAGAAATATGTATTAAACTCCATAAACCATATCACATGGGTTTTCGGAAGATCTCAATGTTGTTTTTTATTCAAACCCTTTGCAAACATTCATCAACCCTTAAATACCTAATTTATCTACAGACCTGACAACTTAAAAAAAATGTCATAGTGTGTACTGAATTTCATATCATACGTAGTGACCTCACAGGATGCAACAAAGTAGACTTTAAATAAGTGTGTGCATGTATGTATATATATATATATATATATATATATATATATATATATATATATATATATAGTATATATGTGTGTAGAATAAAAGGAGGTTTATGGATTGGCGCAATATCACCAAATCACAAACACACGCAAATCATTATGATTATAGTATGTCAATAATTAGGTGATGATATATCGCAGGTGGTATCAGATAGAGCGGAAGCAATTACTGTTGGCTCTAAAACTATTAGATCCCTCCAATATTACGAACAGTGTTAGTCGAAAATAGTGGTAGTCAAATATATGCAGATACACATCAATATAATACAAATAACTTCATAGATAAAATATAAGTTGATAAAATTAGAATGATAAGATTTGTGTGAAATCCCAGCAGATATAGGTTAATATAAATTGGAAAGTCCACAGTCAATTCATGAAGTGAGAAATATAGGAGGCAAGAATCCTGGTCCCTTTCGGGTATCTACTTACACTCTTCTACCTCAATCAATATGAGGTAAGGGCCGCAATAGCGAATGATGTCACAGAACTGCTGTAGAAATCAGAAGCTGGAAGAAACAAATCCCAGTGAACGGAATACATACATTAAGGCTTCAAGTAGGAATACGAAAACAGGATATTCACAGAAGACTCTCACAGACTCTTCAGAAACAGCAGATTAGTTGATATTGCTGAAAACACTTCTGAAAGGCTAGGACTTTGACACTTGACTGAAAACTTCAGATATGGCTCAGGACTTAGGCACAGATCCAAATTACCAAGCAAAAAGTAAATATATATATATATGTGTGTGTGTGTGTGTGTATATATATATATATATATATATATATATGTACATATATATATATATATATACTAGGGTTAATCAAAAAGTAATGCCTTCACGTCTGTAATTTTTTATATATTAAAGTGACTGTGACTGTTTATGTATGATGTTATAGAGGTGTCCCTACTAATGTATGCTTTTGGTTTTCAGACTGAGTGAATACTGAGTGAATACATCTAAGGATAAATATGTATAGCTTAGAGGAGATAAGGGAAAGAGGTGATATGATAGCAACTTTCAAGTACATTAAAGGGTTTAGTAAAACTGAGGCTGTGGGTATTTTACATAAAATGGAAAATTCAAGAACAAGGGGTCATGAGCTCAAGCTAAAGGGTAGTAGATTCAGGAGTAATTTGAGGAAGCACTACTTTACAGAAAGAGTGATTGATTTATGGAAAAAACTTCCTCAAGAGGTAGTAGCAACAAATACTGTGGGGGACTTTAAAAATGCATGGGACAAGCATAGGGCTATCCTACGAACTAGATAAGTTTATACTGTTAGGTAAGGTCGGGCAGACTTGCTGGGCCTATGGCTCTTATCTGCCGTCAATATCTATGTTTCTATGTTAAGGATCCAAGCCTAAAACAAAGAGCTGTCATTGAATTTCTGACAAAAGATGGTTGCGCCCCTAAGGAAATCCATAATTGGCTGAAGAGGTGTTATGGGGACGCTGTAGTGGACATTAGCAATGTTAGGCATTGGGTGAAGACGTTTCAAGAAGGAGAAACCGAAATTGCAGATAAGTCAGGAGTGGCCGCCCATCAACATCAGTCTGACTGATGTTGATACGGCCAGGAAAAGGAATGCCCACTGTAAGACTGATAATGGAGTGCCCTCTTTAGGCTGAGACAGGAATGGAACTTGGCAGATATGCTCTGTAGGGCTTGGGTACAGGAACTGGATACAAAAACTTGACAGACACCCTCTGCAGAGGTTGAGTGCATTAGAGACTGACACTTGGCAGACACTCCCTACATAGCTTGGGTACAGGAACTAGATACATGAACTTGACAAACACACTCTGCAGAGCTTGGGTGCAGTAGCTGGAGATTAGCACTTGATAGATACCCTCAGCAGAGCTTGACTGCAGTAGCTGGAGACTGCTACTTGGCAGACACTTAGTGCAGAGCTTGGATGCAGTAGCTGTATACTTGAACTTGGCAAGCATCCTCTGCAGAGCTAGGCACTGCAAAAGGATATCAGTGCTTGGCAGGCATCCTCTGCAGGATATGGGTACAGGAACAGGATACCAGAGAAGGCAGGATGGTACACGGGATAGCAGGTACCAGGTACTGGTGATTAGAAAATAGCCAGGAGACCAGCCAAGAATACCTGATAGCAGTCCAATCTTTGATCAAACAAAAGGGAAATCCAAGAGAGTTGTCAGAAGGCAAGCTGAATTTAGAAACCAGAGGGGAAAAAAATAGGAACTCAGGCAAGGTCATAGGAGCTAACAGACTGGTAGAACCACAATGTCAGGGCAGGGAGTGGTCTGTGAGGCTGGCTTTTACATCAGTGCTGATGAGGTAACTGCCTGTAGCTGGCAGGTAGGTGAAGCTAAGGAGCACAACCAGTGCAGTCAACATGTCTGCCAAAGCAACAGTACAAGCTAGAACCCTTGGGTGGCACAGAGACAGGACCACAGTCTGTGAAACAGGAGTTCCAGGTTTAATCCCAGGCAGGGTCATGACAGGCACCTACATAATGCTTAAAAAAATGCCTAAATATGGTGTAAAGACCAAGGCCCCTATTTAACAAAGCTCTTGCGGACCTGATCTGACAGTGCGGATCAGGTCTGCAAGACATCGCTGAATGCGGGGAGCAATAAGCTCTCCGTATTCAGCATTGCACCAGCAGCACACAAGAGCTGCTGGTGCAACGCCGCCCACTGAAGACTCGCCAGAAACACAGGCCATCAAGCTCCTTTTGAAGCTTGATAGATAGGCCCCCAAATACCTTCTAAGATGTTTGAATTTGTTTTATTGATTATATTAAATATATAAATAGTGTATAACACAACTGATGTGTCATGCAGTATTCTTAAAAATTAAGAGTTTAATTAGTGTCAAAAAGTGAATCCCTTTTATTCATATACATTCTTGTAATAGACTTCCCAGTTACTAATGATGAAGGATCCAAGTGTGTGTTTTTATGGGGGGGTAGTCTATAACATTAACATCCAAGATTCACAGGACTTTATATGAAACAAAAACAATGAATTTCAACATCATGTTCACCTTTTTGCATTTTTATTTTAAGTCCTGAGAGTGCCAGCTGTTAATTTGACTTCAGTCTTTACTTTGCCTCCACTGAAGGTGGTTGAAAAGGGAAGATGTGCATTTGATCCTTCAGAGAGAGGGGTTTTCAGTCTATAATGAGGCCCTGTTTCCCCTCAGAGAACAGTGCTTGTCAGAGGAATGTATATGTGGTATGGTTTATAATTCTTTTTTCACCTCATAGGAAATTTTTCATAAATCTATAAATGGTCGCAGGGATTTGTCTTTTGCCTCTCTTTATGGATCTACAATATACAATATACTCCTATTCCATAACATCTCTGCTTAGTGCGCATTGAACCTTTGATTAGACATGTGCGGTTCATTTCGGATTTATTCGGAAATTCAGAAAATTGGGTAAATTCGGAGATTCGGATCGATTCGAATTTCTGAATTAAAATACTTCCGAATCTACCAAATGAATCCGAAATAGCTGCCGTATCCCCGAATAAATCCGAATTAGCTCGGTAAAATTCGGCATTTCCCCATAGGAAACAATGGGGAGTTTCGGCTGAAAAAAAACCTAACACCGCAGCCCCATTGTTTCCTATGGGGAAACACTAACGGATAGATTTAGAGTTCTGCGGCCAAAGGGGTGCGTTAGCTACGCGTTCTTTTTTTCCCCCGCACCTTTTAAATACCGCTGGTATTTAGAGTTCACAGAATGGCTGCGTTTTCAGTGCGTTAGGCTCCAAAAAGGGAGCGTAGAGCATAATTTAACGCCACTGCAACTCTAAATTCCAGCGGGTCTTTACTTTGCCTCCACTGAAGGTGGTTGAAAAGGGAAGATGTGCATTTGATCCTTCAGAGAGAGGGGTTTTCAGTCTATAATGAGGCCCTGTTTCCCCTCAGAGAACAGTGCTTGTCAGAGGGATGTATATGTGGTATGGTTTATAATTCATTTTTACAATACCTACAAATAACTACAATTAAATAAACTAACTAAAGTACAAAAAATAAAAAAGAACTAAGTTACAAAAAATAAAAAAATATTTACAAACATTAGAAAAATATTACAACAATTTTAAACTAATAACACCTACTCTAAGCCCCCTAATGAAATAACAAAGACCCCCAAAATAAAAAAATGCCCTACCCTATTCTAAATTAAAAAAGTTCAAAGCTCTTTTACCTTACCAGCCCTTAAAAGGACCTTTCGTGGGGCATGCCCCAAAGAATTCAGCTCTTTTGCCTGTAAAAAAACCCATACAATACCCCCCCCCCAACATTACAACCCACCACCCACATACCCCTAATATAACCCAAACCCCCCTTAAATAAACCTAACACTAAGCCCCTGAAGATCTCCCTAACTTGTCTTCACCTCACCGGGTTCAGCGATCGGTCCAGAAGAGGGTCCGAAGTCTTGATCCAAGCGGCGGCTGAAGAACTCCATCATCGGGCTGAAGTCGGAAGTCCATCATTGGGATGAAGTCTTCTATCAAGCGGCATCTTCAATCTTCTTTCTTCTGGAGCGGAGCGGAGCCATCTTCTTCCCAACCGACACAGATCCATCCTCCTCAACCGACGCCTACTAGCCAATCAGATTGAGCTCGCTTTCTATTGGCTGATCGGAACAGCCAATAGAATGCGAGCTCAATCTGATTGGCTGATTGGATCAGCCAATCGGATTGAACTTGAATCTGATTGGCTGATTCCATCAGCCAATCAGAATATTCCTACCTTAATTCCGATTGGCTGATAGAATCCTATCAGCCAATCGGAATTCGAGGGACGCCATCTTGGATGACGTCATTTAAAGGAACCATCATTCTGCGAGTAGGCGTCGCTTGAAGAGGTTGGTTCCGCTTCGGCTGGGAAGAAGATGGCTCCGCTCCGTCAGGAAGTAAGAAGATTGAAGATGCGCCTTGATAGAAGACTTCATCCCGATGATGGACTTCCGACTTCAGCCCGATGATGGAGTTCTTCAGCCGCCGCTTGGATCAAGACTTCGGACCCTCTTCTGGACCGATCGCTGAACCCGGTGAGGTGAAGACAAGGTAGGGAGATCTTCAGGGGCTTAGTGTTAGGTTTATTTAAGGGGGGTTTGGGTTAGATTAGGGGTATGTGGGTGGTGGGTTGTAATGTTGGGGGGGGTATTGTATGTTTTTTTTTTACAGGCAAAAGAGCTGAATTCTTTGGGGCATGCCCCACAAAAGGTCCTTTTAAGGGCTGGTAAGGTAAAAGAGCTTTGAACTTTTTTTAATTTAGAATAGGGTAGGGCATTTTTTATTTTGGGGGGCTTTGTTATTTTATACTAATAGAATAACACACAGAGCATTTTTACCGCAAATGCAACTCTCGATACCAGAGTTGCTTACGGACGCGGCCAGCCTCAAAAACGTGCTCGTGCACGATTCTCCCATAGGAAACAATGGGGCTGTTTGAGCTGAAAAAAAACCTAACACCTGCAAAAAAGCAGCGTTCAGCTCCTAACGCAGCCCCATTGTTTCCTATGGCAAACACTTCCTACGTCTGCTCCTAACACCCTAACATGTACCCCGAGTCTAAACACCCCTAACCTTACACTTATTAACCCCTAATCTGCCGCCCCCGCTATCGCTGACCCCTGCATTATATTATTAACCCCTAATCTTCCGCTCCGTAAACCGCCGCAACTTACATTATCCCTATGTACCCCTAATCTGCTGCCCCTAACACCGCCGACCCCTATATTATATTTATTAACCCCTAACCTGCCCCCCACAACGTCGCCGCCAGCTACTTACAATAATTAACCCCTAATCTGCCGACCGCAAAGCGCCGCCACCTACGTTATCCTTATGTACCCCTAATCTGCTGCCCCTAACACCGCCGACCCCTATATTATATTTATTAACCCCTAATCTGCCCCCCTCAACGTCGCCGACACCTGCCTACACTTATTAACCCCTAATCTGCCAAGCGGACCTGAGCGCTACTATAATAAAGTTATTAACCCCTAATCCGCCTCACTAACCCTATCATAAATAGTATTAACCCCTAATCTGCCCTCCCTAACATCGCCGACACCTAACTTCAATTATTAACCCCTAATCTGCCGACCGGAGCTCACCGCTATTCTAATAAATGTATTAACCCCTAAAGCTAAGTCTAACCCTAATACTAACACCCCCCTAAATTAAATATAATTTAAATCTAACGAAATTAATTATCTCTTATTAAATAAATTATTCCTATTTAAAGCTAAATACTTACCTGTAAAATTAATCCTAATATAGCTACACTATAAATTATAATTATATTATAGCTATTTTAGGATTTATATTTATTTTACAGGTAACTTTGTATTTATTTTAACCAGGTACAAAAGCTATTAAATAGTTAAGAACTATTTAATAGTTACCTAGTTAAAATAATAACAAAATTACCTGTAAAATAAGTCCTAACCTAAGTTATAATTAAACCTAACACTACCCTATCAATAAATTAATTAAATAAAATACCTACAATTACCTACAATAAAACCTAACACTACACTATCAATAAATAAATTAAATACAATTTCTACAAATAACTACAATTACATAAACTAACTAAAGTACAAAAAATAAAAAAGAACTAAGTTACAAAAAATAAAAAAGTATTTACAAACATAAGAAAAATATTACAATTTTAAACTAATTACACCTACTCTAAGCCCCCTAATAAAATAACAAAGACCCCCAAAATAAAAAAATCCCCTACCCTATTCTAAATTAATAAATTTAAAAGCTCTTTTACCTTACCAGCCCTGAACAGGGCCCTTTGCGGGGCATGCCCCAAGAAATTCAGCTCTTTTGCCTGTAAAAAAAAACATACAATACCCTACTGATCGGAACAGCCAATAGAATGCAAGCTCAATCTGATTGGCTGATTGGATCAGCCAATCGGATTGAACTTGATTCTGATTGGCTGATTCCATCAGCCAATCAGAATATTCCTACCTTAATTCCGATTGGCTGATAGAATCCTATCAGCCAATCGGAATTCGAGGGGCGCCATCTTGGGTGACGTCATTTAAAGGAACCGTCATTCGTCGTTCAGTCGTCGGCCAGGATGGATGTTCCGCGGTGGAGGTCTTCAGGATGCTGCCGCTTCGCTCCGGATGGATGCCGCTTGGATGAAGACTTCAATCGGATGGAAGACCTCTTCTGGCCCGCTTGGATGAAGACTTCAGCCGGATCATGGACCTCTCCAGCCCCCCCGCTTGGGCTTGGATCAGGACATCGGAGGAGCTCTTCTGGACCGATCGGTGAACCTGGTATGGTGAAGACAAGGTAGGATGATCTTCAGGGGCTTAGTGTTAGGTTTATTTAAGGGGGGTTTGGGTTAGATTAGGGGTATGTGGGTGGTGGGTTGTAATGTTGGGGGGGGGTATTGTATGTTTTTTTTTACAGGCAAAAGAGCTGAATTTCTTGGGGCATGCCCCGCAAAGGGCCCTGTTCAGGGCTGGTAAGGTAAAAGAGCTTTTAAATTTATTAATTTAGAATAGGGTAGGGCATTTTTTATTTTGGGGGGCTTTGTTATTTTATTAGGGGGCTTAGAGTAGGTGTAATTAGTTTAAAATTGTTGTAATATTTTTCTTATGTTTGTAAATATTTTTTTATTTTTTGTACTTTAGTTAGTTTATGTAATTGTAGTTATTTGTAGAAATTGTATTTAATTTATTTATTGATAGTGTAGTGTTAGGTTTTATTGTAGGTAATTGTAGGTATTTTATTTAATTAATTTATTGATAGGGTAGTGTTAGGTTTAATTATAACTTAGGTTAGGACTTATTTTACAGGTAATTTTCTTAGTATTTTAACTAGGTAACTATTAAATAGTTCTTAACTATTTAATAGCTATTGTACCTGGTTAAAATAATTACAAAGTTGCCTGTAAAATAAATATTAATCCTAAAATAGCTACAATATAATTATAATTTATAGTGTAGCTATATTAGGATTAATTTTACAGGTAAGTATTTAGCTTTAAATAGGAATAATTTATTTAATAAGAGTTAATTAATTTCGTTAGATTTAAATTATATTTAAGTTAGGGGGGTGTTAGTGTTAGGGTTAGACTTAGCTTTAGGGGTTAATCCATTTATTATAGTAGCGATGAGCTCCGGTCGTCAGATTAGGGGTTAATAATTGAAGTTAGGTGTCGGCGATGTTAGGGAGGGCAGATTAGGGGTTAATACTATTTATGATAGGGTTAGTGAGGTGGATTAGGGGTTAATAACTTTATTATAGTAGCGCTCAGGTCCGCTCGGCAGATTAGGGGTTAATAAGTGTAGGCAGGTGTCGGCGACGTTGAGGGGGGCAGATTATGGGTTAATAAATATAATATAGGGGTCGGCGGTGTTAGGGGCAGCAGATTAGGGGTACATAAGGATAACGTAGGTGTCAGCGCTTTGCGGTCGGCAGATTAGGGGTTAATTATTGTAAGTAGCTTGCGGCGACGTTGTGGGGGGCAGGTTAGGGGTTAATAAATATAATACAGGGGTCGGCGGCGTTAGGGGCAGCAGATTAGGGGTACATAAGTATAACGTAGGTGGCGGTCGGCAGATTAGGGGTTAAAAAAATTTAATCGAGTATTTAGCTTTAAATAGGAATAATTTATTTAATAAGAGTTAATTAATTTCGTTAGATTTAAATTATATTTAAGTTAGGGGGGTGTTAGTGTTAGGGTTAGACTTAGCTTTAGGGGTTAATCCATTTATTATAGTAGCGATGAGCTCCGGTCGTCAGATTAGGGGTTAATAATTGAAGTTAGGTGTCGGCGATGTTAGGGAGGGCAGATTAGGGGTTAATACTATTTATGATAGGGTTAGTGAGGCGGATTAGGGGTTAATAACTTTATTATAGTAGCGCTCAGGTCCGCTCGGCAGATTAGGGGTTAATAAGTGTAGGCAGGTGTCGGCGACGTTGAGGGGGGCAGATTAGGGGTTAATAAATATAATATAGGGGTCGGCGGTGTTAGGGGCAGCAGATTAGGGGTACATAAGGATAACGTAGGTGGCGGCGCTTTGCGGTCGGCAGATTAGGGGTTAATTATTGTAAGTAGCTTGCGGCGACGTTGTGGGGGGCAGGTTAGGGGTTAATAAATATAATACAGGGGTCGGCGGGGTTAGGGGCAGCAGATTAGGGGTACATAAGTATAACGTAGGTGGCGGTCGGCAGATTAGGGGTTGAAAAAATTTAATCGAGTTGCGGCGATGTGGGGGGACCTCGGTTTAGGGGTGCATAGGTAGTTTATGGGTGTTAGTGTACTTTAGGGTACAGTAGTTAAGAGCTTTATGAACCGGCGTTAGCCCAGAAAGCTCTTAACTCCTGCTTTTTTCCTGCGGCTGGAGTTTTGTCGTTAGAGCTCTAACGCTCACTTCAGAAACGACTCTAAATACCGGCGTTAGGAAGATCCCATTGAAAACGCTCACTTCAGAAACGACTCTAAATACCGGCGTTAGGAAGATCCCATTGAAAAGATAGGATACGCAATTGACGTAAGGGGATCTGCGGTATGGAAAAGTCGCGGCTGAAAAGTGAGCGTTAGACCCTATTTTGAGTGACTCCAAATACCGGCGGTAGCCTAAAACCAGCGTTAGGAGCCTCTAACGCTGGTTTTCACGGCTAACGCCGAACTCTAAATCTAGGCCTGTGGGTTTATTTTATCGGTAAGTATTTCGTTTTAAATAGGAATAATTTAGTTAATGATAGTAATTTTATTTAGATTTATTTAAATTATATTTAAGTTAGGGGGTGTTAGGGTTAGACTTAGGTTTAGAGGTTAATAACTTTAATATAGTGGCGGCGACGTTGGGGGCGGCAGATAAGGGGTTACAAGATGTAGGTAGGTGGCGGCAATGTTAGGGCCGGCAGATTAGGGGTTAATAATATTTAACTAATGTTTGCAAGGCGGGAGTGTGGCGGTTTAGGAGCTAATATGTTTATTATAGTGGTGGAGACGTTGAGGGTGGGCAGATTAGGGGTTAAAAAGTGTAGGTAGGCGACATTGGGGGTGGCAGATTAGGGGTTAATAAAAATAATGTAGGTGTCGGCGATGTTGGGGGCAGCAGATTAGGGGTTCATAACTATAATGTAGGTGGTGGCGGTGTCCAGAACGGCAGATTAGGGGTTAATAATATAATGTAGGTGTCGGCGATGTCGGGGGCAGCAGATTAGGGGTTAATAAGTGTAAGATTAGGGGTGTTTAGACTCGGGTTTCATGTTAGAGTGTTAGGTGTAGACATAAATTTTATTTCCCCATAGGATTCAATGGGGCTGCGTTGCTGAGTTTTACGTTGCTTTTTTGCAGGTGTTAGACTTTTTCTCAGCTGGCTCTCCCCATTGATTCCTATGGGGAAATTGTGCACAAGCACGTACGACCAGCTCACCGCTGACTTAAGCAGCGCTGGTATTGGAGTGCAGTAATGAGCAAAATTTTGCTCAACGCTCACTTCTAGTCTTTTAACAACGGGTTTCTGAAAACTCGTAATACCAGCGCTGTAGGTAAGTGAGCGGTGAGCAAAAACTGCTCGTTAGCACCGCATAGCCTCTAACGCAAAACTTGTAATCTAGGTGTTTTTTGGGAAACAATTCCCAAGGTGGACAAAGCCATTTCCACTCTGGCTAAACGTACTACTACTATTCCGTTGGAAGACAATACTTCTTTTAAATGGACAGTCTACACCAGAATTTTTATTGTTTTAAAAGATAGATAATCCCTTTATTACCCATTTCCCAGTTTTGCATAACCAACACAGTTATAATAATATACTTTTAACCTCTGTGATTATCTTGTATCTAAGCCTCTACAAACTGCCCCTTTTTTCAGTTCTTTTGACAGACTTGCAGTCTAGCCAATCAGTGGCTGCTCCCAGATAACTTCACGTGCACGAGCACAGTGTTATCTATATGAAATATGTGAACTAACACCCTCTAGTGGTGAAAAACTGTTAAAATGCAATCTGAAAGAGGTGGGCTTCAAGGTCTAAGAAATTAGCATATGAACCTCCTAGGTTAAGCTTTCAACTAAGAATACCAAGAGAACAAAGCAAAATTGGTGATAAAAGTAAATTGGAAAATTGTTTAAAATTACATGCTCTATTTGAATCATGAAAGTTTATTTTGGCCTAGACTGTCCCTTTAAGGACCCTTTAGACAGAACATTAGAATCTTTTCATAAAAGGGCCTTTTTACATGCATGTTATATTCTCAGGCCAGCTATTTGTATTGATGATGTAGCTGCTTCTTCTACTTACTGGTTGTCTAGTCATTCAGAGCAGTATTATGATTACTCTGTTAGTTTACTCAAGACTGCCATTTTTTTAAATTTGTGATGCTGTATTTGATATTATGAAGATTAATGTCAAAATCACATCTTTGGCAGTCCTTCGTAGGACAACCTTATGGCTTAAATTCCTAGTCTGTTGATATGGTATCTAAATCTAGACTATTATCTCTTTCCTTTCAGGGAAAGAAGTTATTTGGTTCTGATTTAGATTCTATTATATCTACCTTTACTGGAGATAAAAGGGGCTTTTCCTCCTCAAGACAGGAAGTATAAAGGGAAATAAATCAAAAGCTTCTAATTGTTTTCGTTACTTTCTTCAGAATAAGGAACAGAAAGCTGACTCCTCTGTGTCACGCTGCGCTGCTCTAGCCGTTGCTAGGGGCACAGCATCTCCTTCCCTGCTTGTTGCCATGGGCTGTGTCGGATCCGGATCTGTGCGGTGCTGACATCATCACCTCACGCTCCTCTCTCACTGATGCCGGTCCGGACGTCTGTGGTGCGAATCCTGCGCCTATGTAAGCCTATTCAAAATGATCTATCACTGCCCAAGTATAGGTGTTACTGTCTGACTACTCTGCCTGTTATACCCCTGAATTGCTGGATTGATATACTGCTGCTGAGTTCTGCTTGTCTGACTACTCTACCTGTTTAACCCCTAAATTACTGGATTGATATACTGCTGCTAAACTCTGCTTGTCTGACTACTCTACCTGCTTAACCCCTAAATTGCTGGACTGATACTCTGCTGCTGAACTCTGCTTGCCTGACTACTCTCCCTATTAACTCCTATTATTCTGGATTGCCTCTCTGTTGCCAAACCCTGCCTGTCTGACCATTCTAATAGTTTGCCCTTGAACTGCTTTACCGTTGCCAAACCCTCCCTGCCTGACCATTCTAGTGGTTTGCCCTTGGACTGCTTTACTGTTGCCAAACCCCCCTGCCTACCTGACCATTCTAGTGTTTTGCCCTTGGACTGCTTTACCGTTGCCAAACCCTGCCCTCCTGACCATTATAGTGGTTTAACTTGGGCTGCTCTACCATTGCAGCGGAAGCCTACCCTGCCTGTGGTGAGTGCTGCTTTCCTCATCTTGCTAACTTTCTCTGCTCTAGGATATTTCCTATCTTTCCGGCTCAACGCCGGGATAACAAGACTACTGGCTGAGTTCAGTCTGATAGAGGAGTATCCCACAAGCATTACACTCTGCTCAAAAGCAAGGTTCATCTGCTTTAGTCTGGAAACCTAATGCTAACTGGAACAAGTCAAAACAAGGTAAGAAATCTGTCCTTACTACCAAAACTGCATGAAGGTGCGGACCCCAATCCAGAAGTTCTGGTAGGGGGCAGATAAAGCCTCTTTCAGGGGGGGGGGTTAATTTCAGTCTGTTGTAGGTCCCTTTGTTCAGAATATTGTTTCTCATGGATATTGAATAGGATTCAGAACAAGGTCTTCGAAATGAAGTTTTTTTTGTCCAATGTTCCAAGGAATCCTGTAAAAACTCAAGCTTTTCTTCAGTCTGTCTCAGATCTGGAAGATATGGGAGTGATTGTTCCAGTTCCTTGGCAAGAACAGGGGATGGAATTTTAATCAAATCTCTTCATTGTTCCAAAGAAAGAAGGTACTTTCATACCAGTTCTAGATCTAAAGGCTCTGAACAGGTTTGTAAGGATTCCATTTTTTTTAGAATGGAAACTATTCAGACTATTCTGCCTTTTATTCAGCAAGGTTAGTTTATGTTCACAATAGATTTAAAGGATGCTTACTTAATGTTCCTATTCGCAGAGGTAATTTCCAGTTTCTGAGATTTGCCTTTCTGGACAGGCATTTTCAGTTTGTTGCTCTACCATTTGGTCTGGTTACAGTTCCAAGAATATTCACAAAGGTTCTGGTGCCCTTTTGTGTGTGATCAGGTCTCAGGGTATTTCAGTGTTTCCATAACTGGATGACATCTTGGTTCAAGCTCCATCTTTTCCTTTAGCAAAATCTCAAACCAACTGACTCAGGTTTTGTCTTCAACATTATTGTTGGAGGATCAATTTTCCAAAGAGTTCTTTGGTTCCTCAAACAAAGGTAACTTCCCTGGGTTTCCAAATAGATTCAGTATCCATAAGTCTTTCTCTAACAGAGCAGCGAAGGGTTGAAATTGGTGTCAGCTTGTTTGAACCTTCAGTCTCTCGTTTTCTTCAGTGGCTCTGTGTATGGGAGTCCTTGGTCTCATGAGGCCTCTTCAGCTTTGTATGCTGCATCAATGGTGCTGGGATTATACTTAGCTGTCTCAAAGGATATTTTTGTATCCCAGTAAAAGTCAGTTATAAATTAACTCTCTTCACCTGACTCTAACCATGTGACTAGTCCTGGGCCTATAAGAGGTCACTTCCTACCATATTGCTTTGCCTGGTTATTGTGGTTGTTTGCTCACCATTAATCTAGCTTCAGTTTGTGAATTTTTTTTCCCTATGTATCAACTTCAGCTTGATTGAAATCCCTCAGCACTTCTCTGAATCTTCACCAAGGAAGGGTTCTGTAGCAGAATATGCTGCTGAATTTAATTAATGGATAGCAGACACAACTTGGAACCAATTAGCTCAAAGATTTAATTTATGGAATTTATGGCTTGAATATATATTCCTGAAGATATGGATGTTTTTATTCGCCTAACCACTTGTATTGATCAAAGGGTAGGCAAAGGTTGGAAAGATAAAGTTTTTCTGCCCCAAATTCAAATTCCACGGTTCAGTCAAATTTTCCTGTTGAAAAGCTCCCTTGTACATCTGCTGATACAGAACCCGAACCCATGCAAGTGAACTTTATCCGGAAACCACTTAAATTTGAAGAAAAACAACGTTGTGACTCTCAGAACCTGTGTCTGTATTTTGGAAATTCAGGACATTATACCATTGCTCTCCCAAATAAGGTTAAGCGAACTATCGCTATGACTGCTAAATGTCAACAAGAACAACTAGATGATCCCTACGTTGGGCAATTAGACTTGGTAACACATTCTCTTTCATCTGTGGCACAAGAGGAAAATCAAGATTTAACATGCCATCCCCACTTGGTGCTGCTAATTTACCTTTATGATGGCAAGCACAAGATCTCCCCCTCTGTCATGATAGATTCCGGAGCCGGTAGTAACTTTATGGTGTTAAATTTGCATTGAAATGGAAATAGTGGATGGCCTAAAGTTTCTTTCTGGTCCCGTTACTCATAAGATTAAGCTAGAGATTGGTAAGCTTCCTTCTCAGTACCAACATTTTGCAGATGTCTGTGACAAAAAGAATGCAGATAAGCTTCCACCTCATTGGTCTAATGACTGTCCAATAAAACAGCTTCCCGGAGTTGCAATACCTTTTGGACGCTTTTATTCTCTTTCAGAACCAGATTCAAGTTCTTAGGGACTACCTGCAGGAACACCTAGCAAAGGGATTCATTTGACCATCCATCTCCCCAGCTGGAGCACCTACATTTTTTTGTAGAGAAAAATATGTCGGTGTCAGACCCTGTATAGATCACAGAGAATTAAATAAAGTTACTGGTAAAAAACAATAGCTAATTGAGAGGCTTGGCTCAGCTAAAATATTTACAAAACTTGATTTGAGAGGAGCTTACAATTTGGTTCAGATTAGGCCAGGAGATGACTGGAAGACTGCTTTCCCATATTGGACACTAGAAATGTTTAGTAATGCCTTTTGGTCTCTTTGCAATGCCCCTGCTATTTTTCAGCATTTTATAAATGATGTTCTGCAAGCTTTCTTAGACCAATTTGTCATTGTCTACCGTTAAGACATATTATATTTTTTGAATGATATTGAAGAACAATTAAAACAGGTCTGTATAGTTCTTGAGTGACTTCATACTAATCAACTGTACATAAAGATCTAAAAAATGTGAAATAAGCAAAAGAAGATCCAGTTGCTGGGATATGTAATCTCTCCACATGGTTTAACCATGGATCCAAGTAAAGTAAAAGCTATTTTAGAATGGCCTACTCCTAAAAATGAGAAAGATATTCAGAGATTTGTTGGATTTGCAAACTTCTATAGATGATTTATTAAAAACTTTTTTTACTTTAAATGGCCAACTGAAGAAGAATTATCTTTCACAAAGTTAAAAACTCTGTTTACCTCTTCCCCTGTTCTGGTTCATCAAAACCCAGAATGACCTTTTATTGTAGCGGTTGATGCCTCTGATTCTACTGTTGGTGCTATTGTTTCCCAGAGTACAGGGCTACATCCATGTGCCTTTTACTCTCGACAGATAAATCCAGCAGAAAGCAATTATGATATTGTTAATAAAGAGCTCCAAGCAATCAAATCTGCATTTACAGAATGAAGACATCATTTAGAAGGAGCATTTCACCCAATTATAGACCACATAAATTTAGAATTTATTGTCAGCTAAAAGACTGTCAGCTCGACAGGCAAGATAGCAACTTTTTTTCTCTTGTTTCAACTTCGTGATTTCTTATTGACCTGGCTGCAGAAATGGAAAAGCAGATTGTTTGTCTCGAATGTTTTCTGAAACTCTACAACCCACTGAACCAGAAAAGACTATTTTGTCTAAAGCCAATTGTTTAGGTTCTAAAATTTCTTCTACCTTCTTATCACAAATTAAAAGAGCATATGCTAAGGATCCCCTTTTCCTTTCTCCCCCCAAAGATCTTTCTATGACCATGGCTAATGGCTTTTGGGTTTACCAGAAAAAAACTTTATGTACCAGAGTCTGTTAGGTTGCATGATTTGTGCCTTTGCCAAGACCCCAAACTGGCAGGTCACCAAGGAATAAGTAAAACCCAAGCACTGTTATCTCATTCTTTCTGGAGGCCTACTTTTCAGAAGGATATACAGAAATATGTTTTATCTTGTGCCAGAAATAAAGCTCCTCGTTCTCGTCCACTTGGGCTATTACAACCCCTTCCTGTGCCAATACATCCCTGGGGATCAATTTCTATGTACTTTATTGTAGAACTGCCTCCATCTGGGGACTATAGTAAAATATTGGTTGTTGTTGATGATGTAACAAAGATGAGTCATTTGATTGCTACCTGTGGCCTCCCCACGGCAAAAGGACTGCAGAGTTGATTATACAGAATGTTTTTTGGCTGCATGGAATTCCAGATGAATTGATCTCAGACCAAGGAGTTTAATTCACTTCTCGATTTTGGAAAATATTTTGATCTGCTTTTGGTATTGACATCAAATTGTCTACTGCCTTTAATCCACAAATAGAACGTACTAACCGGACTCTAGAGCAATATATGCAACGTTTTGTTAGTTATCTGCAGGATAATTGGGCTGATTTCCTATCAACAGCAGCATTTAAACAATACAATAATGCAAAATACAGTTCCACCTCTCAGACTCCATTCTTTGCAAATTATAGGTATCATCCAGCATTCAATGGTCCTTATAAGATAACAGAGCAAATCAATCCAGTTACTTTACAATTTCATCTCCCAAACTTCATTAAGATACACCATATGTTTCATTAAGATCTTCTAAAATTATTCATTAGAATACTTTTCCAGGCAGGATTTCACCCCTTCAGCACAAGCGGATGGTCAGTAAGAATATGTGGTAGAAAAATTTTAGATCTTAGGATTCATCATAAACGTTTGCAATATTTGGTTGATTGGCAGGTATATGGTCCTAAAGAGAGATCTTGGGAACCTGTTGAGAATATTCATGCTCCTGGTTTGCTAAGGGATTTCCATCTACGATATCCTACAAAGGAAGATTGTCCAGAGCATATCTGTTTAAAGGAGGGAATACTGTTAGAAGCACAGCTGGTATCAAACCCTGGTCTCTCAAGTACCAACCGTTTGCTCTGTCGATCAGCCACTTCAGAACCCAAATGTGTTTGCTTTCTTAACTTACCTTGAACCTGGCTCCTACATCGTTATATTGAACTCTCTTCACCTGACTTTACTCATGTGACTGGTCCTGGGCCTATAAGAGGTCACCGCCTTCTTGCCTTGCATGATTATTGTGGTTGTGTTAAGGTTTTTTCCCTGCTTTGTTTGCCATGTGCTGCTGGCAGTAATTTTATTCATCTCTCTTGCTGACTCTGGTGCATACTGTATGATGCTGATCATTTCCTGCACTTCCTTTTATGGCCAGACTGGTGTACATCATCCGTGTGAGACAGGATGCAGTCTCCGAATTGTGATGTCATCACTTATTATTTAAAGAGCCTCTGTTCAGTATGCTTTGCCCTTGCGTTGTCTCAGACCTGTTTGTGAGAGCTCCTGTGTATTACCTGGCTGTCTAACGTCCCTCCTGGTTCCTGATCCCTGGCTTGTTCCTGACACTGCTGTTCCCCTTGTTCCTGATTCCGGCTCGTCTGACTACTCGCTTTGGCTCCTGACTCGGCTCGTCTGACTATTCGCTTTGGCTCCTGACTCGACTCGTCTGACTACCAGCTCTGGTTTTGATTCCTGGCTTGTTATTTTACTTGTGGACTTTTTATTATTTTTTTGCTATTAATAAAGGTGTGATTATTTTTGCACTTCTCGTCTCAGTCTGATTCCTGGCACCCTGACAGGTTGTTTACTCACCCTTAATTTTGCTCCTATTTGTGGATTGTTGTCCTGTGTATCAACTTCAGTTTGTTTGACTTCTCTCAGCACTTCTCCAATCCCTGACTACTACAGTTTGTTTTTGGACTTCGCAACTTTCTTCACGTTTTCAAACTAGACTCCTGTTTCTCTGCTAGCTACTGGATTCCTTCCTGCTGAGTATTAGTATCATTACAGGCAGATTTCTGCTCTTTCAGTTTTGTTCCACAGAAAGATTGCTAATCTTCCTGATGTTCATAGTTTTGTTTAGGCTCTGGTTTGTATTAAACCTGTTATCAAGCCTATTTCTCCTCCATGGAATCTTAACCTGGCGTTAAGGGGTTTGCAGGCTTCTCTTTTTGAGTCTATGCATGAATTGGACATTAAACTACTTTCTTTGAAAGTGTTGTTTCTTTTGGCTATTTATTCTGTAAGAAGAGTTTCTGAGTTATTTGCTCTTTCTTGTGACCATCTTTATCTTATTTATCTTCAGGATAAGGCTGTTTTATGGACATCATTTAATTTTTTGTCTAAGGTTGTTTCTTCAGAAACATTTAGCAGAGATATTGCTCTTTCTTTGTGTCCTAATCCTACGAATGCTACTGAAAGAACTTTGCATTATTTGGATGCAGTTAGGGCATTGAAATATTACACTGATGCTACTAAGAAATTTAGACAAACATCCAGTTTGTTCGTTCTTTTTTCTGGTCCTTGGAAAGGTCAGACGGCTTCTGCTGTTTCTTTAGCCTCTTGGTTAAAACTTTTGATTCACAAAGCTTATTTGGAGGCATGTCAGCCCCCACCGCCGCGGATTACTGCTTATTCTACTAGGTCAGTCGCCACTTCCTGAGCTTTCAAGAATGAGGCTTCAGTTGATCAAATTTGCAAGGCAACTATTTGGTCTTCTTTACATACTTTTACTAAATTCTACCATTTAGATGTTTTTGCTTCTTCGTAAAGCAGCCTTTGGTAGAAAGGTTCTTCAGGCAGTTGTCTCAGTTTTATCTTTTTGCCTTTTTGCTTACTTTAAATTCCTTAAAACATTTTTATTGGGTTATGGATTTAAATTCTCTGTGAAAAAAAGTTGTTTTTGAATCCCTCCATTTATGCTATTACTCATGGATTTTAGTTCCCAAGAGTAAAGGATTCATTCAACCAGGGTGATTGACAAGCCTTACTCTTGCGCAATTGGTTGCATGAGGGTAGGGGGCTGCATTGCATGAGTGTTATGCTGTGCAATAATAAACATATAGGGAACATGTCCGCCCCACAATTTGCAATCAAGTGAAAACAGATTCACAGCTTGTGAATCTGGTTAGCTCGCAAATTGATAAATCTTGCTCTTTATATCACTTCTCAGCAGCTGCAACTTAATACAGGGCAGAGACAGCATAACATCAGCCGGCAGGGTATAAACTTAATGTGCACAAAGATGTGTCAGATACATAGGGCTGAAGCCATACACATTTGTTAGGCTCACGATGAGTCTCGTTGTTCATGTAAAATCATGTTTCAAAATTCATTGAGGCTCATTTCACCCTTTTCGTAGCCAAATGCCACTGGGTTTATTGTTGTCATGAACATATATAGTTCTATTAAACAAATGGCCCAGTACAAAAATCCTGCACATCAGACATGAATCGCAGACACATAAAAGGGGTGACAATGGGCGTTCTGGAGGGGTGGTGTTCTTGAGGGCTGGTTGACATTTTTCACCTCAATCACAGCTCAGCAGGAGGGTTTAGAAGACGCAATGGCTCGTGGGAAGTAGCTTACACATGGTCATGTCTCGCTATAGCAAAGCTGACAATGTTTTATCTTTTGCATATGTTGGAGCAAACTGTTTTATTACGGCTAGATTTAGAGTTTTGTCGGTAATGACCCGCGTAGCTAACGCTGGCTTTTTTCTGGCCGCACCTTTTAAATAACTCTGGTATTGAGAGTCCACAGAATGGCTGCGTTAGGCTCCAAAAAAGGAGCGTAGAGCATATTTAACGCCACTGCAACTCTCAATACCAGAGTTGCTTACGGAAGCGGCCAGCTTAAAAAACGTGCTCGTGCACGATTCCCCCATAGAAAACAATGGGGCTGTTTGAGCTGAAAAAAAAACTAACACCTGCAAAAAAGCCGCATTCAGCTCCTAACGCAGCCCCATTGTTTGCTATGGGGAAACACTTCCTACGTCTGCACCTAACACTCTAACATGTACCCCGAGTCTAAACACCCCTAACCTTACACTTATTAACCCCTAATCTGCCGCCCCCGCTATCGCTGACCCCTGCATATTATTATTAACCCCTAATCTGCCGCTTCGTAAACCGCCGCTACTTACATTATCCCTATGTACCCCCAATCTGCTGCCCTAACATCGCTGACCCCTATATTATATTTATTAACCCCTAATCTGCCCCCCACAACGTCGCCTCCACCTGCCTACACTTATTAACCCCTAATCTGCTGAGCGGACCGCACCGCTATTATAATAAAGTTATTAACCCCTAATCCGCCTCACTAACCCTATAATAAATAGTATTAACACCTAATCTGCCCTCCCTAACATCGCCGACACTTAACTTCAAACATTAACCCCTAATCTGCCAACTGGAGCTCACCGCTATTCTAATAAATGTATTAACCCCTAAAGCTAAGTATAACCCTAACACTAACACCCCCCTAAGTTAAATATAATTTAAATGTAACAAAATTAATTAACTCTTATTAAATAAATTATTCCTATTTAAAGCTAAATACTTACCTGTAAAATAAATCCTAATATAGCTACAATATAAATTATAATTATATTATAGCTATTTTAGGATTTATATTTATTTTACAGGTAACTTTGTATTTATTTTAACCAGGTACAATAGCTATTAAATAGTTAAGAACTATTTAATAGCTAAAATAGTTAAAATAATTACAAATTTACCTGTAAAATAAATCCTAACCTAAGTTACAATTAAACCTAACACTACACTATCAATAAATAAATTAAATAAAATACCTACAATTACCTACAAATAAACCTAACACTACACTATCAATAAATGAATTAAATACAATATCTACAAATACATACAATTAAATAAACTAACTAAAGTACAAAAAATAAAAAAGAACTAAGTTACAAAAAATAAAAAAATATTTACAAACATTAGAAAAATATTACAACAATTTTAAACTAATTACACCTACTCTAAGCCACCTAATAAAATAACAAAGCCCCCCAAAATAAAAAAAATGCCCTACCCTATTCTAAATTACAAAAGTTCAAAGCTCTTTTACCTTACCAGCCCTGAACAGGGCCCTTTGCGGGGCATGCCCCAAGAAATTCAGCTCTGTAAAAAAACACATACAATACCCCCCCAAACATTACAACCCACCACCCACATACCCCTAATCTAACCCAAACCCCCCTTAAATAAACCTAACACTAAGCCCCTGAAGATCTTCCTACCTTGTCTTCACCTCACCGGGTATCACACCGATCAGTCCTGGCTCCGAAATGTTCATCCAAGCCCAAGCGGGGGCTAGACATCCATCATCCGACGGCTGAAGAAGTCCAGAAGAGGGTCCAAAGTCTTCATCCTATCTGGGAAGAAGAGTAGATCCGGACCGGCAACCATCTTCTTCCAAGCGGCATCTTCTATCTTCATCCGATGAGGACCGGCTCCATCTTGAAGACCTCCATCGCGGATCCATCCTTCTTCTCTGACGACTTCCCGACGAATGACGGTTCCTTTAAGGGACGTCATCCAAGATGGCGTCCCTCGAATTCCGATTGGCTGATAGGATTCTATCAGCCAATCGGAATTAAGGTAGGAAAATTCTGATTGGCTGATGGAATCAGCCAATCAGAATCAAGTTCAATCCGATTGGCTGATTCAATCAGCCAATCAGATTGAGCTCGCATTCTATTGGCTGATTGGAACAGCCAATAGAATGCGAGCTCAATCTGATTGGCTGATTGAATCAGCCAATCGGATTGAACTTGATTCTGATTGGCTGATTCCATCAGCCAATCAGAATTTTCCTACCTTAATTCCGATTGGCTGATAGAATCCTATCAGCCAATCGGAATTCGAGGGACGCCATCTTGGATGACGTCCCTTAAAGGAACCGTCATTCGTCGGGAAGTCGTCGGAGAAGAAGGATGGATCCGCGATGGAGGTCTTCAAGATGGAGCCGGTCCTCATCGGATGAAGATAGAAGATGCCGCTTGGAAGAAGATGTTTGCCGGTCCAGATCTACTCTTCTTCCCGGATAGGATTAAGACTTTGGAGCCTCTTCTGGACTTCTTCAGCCGTCGGATGATGGATGTCTAGCCCCCGCTTGGGCTTAGATGAAGATTTCAGAGCTGAATTCTTTGGGGCATGCCACGCAAAGGGCCCTGTTCAGGGCTGGTAAGGTAAAAGAGCTTTGAACTTTAGTAATTTAGAATAGGGTAGGGCATTTTTTTATTTTGGGGGTCTTTGTTATTTTATTAGGGGGCTTAGAGTAGGTGTAATTAGTTTAAAATTGTTGTAATATTTTTTTGATGTTTGTAAATATTTTTTTATTTTTTGTAACTTAGTTCTTTTTTATTTTTTGTTTATTATTTCATTGTATTTATTTGTAGATATTGTATTTAATTAATTTATTGATAGTGTAGTGTTAGGTTTAATTGTAGGTTAGGATTTATTTTACAGGTAATTTTGTAATTATTTTAACTATTTTAGCTATTAAATAGTTCTTAACTATTTAATAGCTATTGTACCTGGTTAAAATAAATACAAAGTTACCTGTAAAATAAATATAAATCCTAAAATAGCTATAATATAATTATAATTTATATTGTAGCTATATTAGGGTTTATTTTACAGGTAAGTATTTAGCTTTAAATAGGAATAATTTATTTAATAAGAGTTAATTTATTTTGTTAGATTTAAATTATATTTAACTTATAACACCCCCGTTAGTGTTAGCGGCGAGATTCGGTCGGCAGATTAGGGGTTAATAATTGAAGTTAGGTGTCGGCGATGTTAGGGAGGGCAGATTAGGGGTTAATACTATTTATTATAGGGTTATTGAGGCGGGAGTGAGGCGGATTAGGGGTTAATAACTTTATTATAGTAGCGGTGAGATCCGCTCGTAGGCAGGTGGAGGCGACGTTGAGGGGGGCAGATTAGGGGTTAATAAATATAATATAGGGATCGGCGGTGTTAGGGGCAGCAGATTAGGGGTACATAGCTATAATGTAGGTGGCGGCTCTTTGCGGTCTGCAGATTAGGGGTTAATTATTGTAGGTAGCTGGCGGCGACGTTGTGGGGGGCAGGTTAGGGGTTAATAAATATAATATAGGGGTCGGCGGTGTTAGGGGCAGCAGATTAGGGGTACATAAGTATAATGTAGGTGGCGGTCGGCAGATTAGGGGTTAAAAAAATTTAATCGAGTGGCGGCGATGTGGGGGGACCTCGGTTTAGGGGTACATAGGTAGTTTATGGGTGTTAGTGTACTTTAGAGCACAGTAGTTAAGAGCTTTATAAACCGGCGTTAGCCCAGAAAGCTCTTAACTACTGACTTTTTTCTGCGGCTGGAGTTTTGTCGTTAGAATTCTAACGCTCACTTCAGACACGACTCTGAATACCGGAGTTAGAAAGATCCCATTGAAAAGATAGGATACGCAATTGACGTAAGGGGATCTGCGGTATGGAAAAGTTGTGGCTGAAAAGTGAGCGTTAGACCCTTTCCTGACTTACTCCAAATACCGGCGGTAGCCTAAAACCAGCGTTAGGAGCCTCTAACGCTGGTTTTCACGGCTACCGCCAAACTCCAAATCTAGGCCTTAGTTTGTTTAATAAAATGTTTTTTGATGCCTTTTCCTTTTCAGTGAGTATTTCTATGTGGCGAGAAGATAATGGTTGATACAAGCAGCCCCACTGGTTTCTCTTATGAGAGCAGGTACAAATCTTTTCCTATCTCGGCATTACTAGTGCTGCTACAGGAATGGCTGATGACAACACAGGGTTACAGAAGGTTTGTGGTGCACATTACCCCTTCTAGCATCTGTTCCTAAGCCTGTGCCCTGCTCTGACTGGTGCCAGCGTTTAACACTCAAGGCACTAGACTATACCAGCTGCACATCTGTATTCCTCTTGTATATCTGTGCCACCACTGCCCTGTAGCCCTTACACACATTAGGACAGCTATACCCAATTCTTTGGTTGCACAGACTGCCCATTACCCACAAGCATCTGTAAGCCACTAGCATGGGGCAGGGCCTGAACTTCCTCTCATACCTGAAGACCTGGCACAGAACAGCTGCCCTAACTCTATAAACCAGTGCCAACCCCTGCTGGTAGTGATATGTACATACGTACTAGCAACCAATAAAGCACATGAATGCTGTTTTTATCATGATATATATATATATATATATATATATATATATATATATATATATATATATTTATTTATATATATACAACAATATGTGTGCTATTAATGGCTATAAATCTAGCAGTGTAATAGCAGATTATAATCTCTGATGTTTCCTGCTTGTGAGGTAGACGGCGCGGCTTATTGAATTTTGTATTTATTTCAGTGTTTTCCTTTTGCTACACTGCTGCTTTACGTAACCATAGTAACCCCTGCTCATTAGGTAACTGGCACATCCTCTTCTGTACGAACCTGGGCACTTTTGGTTTGTGTTTGATATTGGGACTATTACCATAATATTAGTTTGCAGTAAGACATTACTGAGCAAAATGAATGGGCTGGGAAGGGCACGAACCATCAAGTAGCTTAAGGGTAGGGGCCCCGGAGCTGTAGTAAACGTCTCATGCTCTAATTGGATTGATAAGTAGGGCTCCTCAGGGGCCACTACTGAGCTCAGAAATATCTGTACCAATGATGTAGATGAGGGATTAGAGAGTAGATATTTCATGTTTGATGATAATAGTAAGCCATTACCTAAAGGCCAAATTAGAAATGGAGCGCAATCGATAAGGGGTTTATCATTGTTGTTTGGGCTGACGAGCTTACCGCTGGAATAACAAGTTGAAAGTAAACAAGATCACTTGAGCGCAATTAAAGTTAACACTCGTTGGGTTACTGTTACACGAAACAAAAAACTCTCACAAAACACATCAAAAATACATTACAAGGTATAATTACACTCATAATAAAACCATCTAATAAACATAATTAAAAACGTTATAAGGGCTCAAAGATATGAACATATTCTGTTATGTGAAGAACATTGGAATGTGAAATATTCATATTTTTTATGTCGGGTAAGCGCACATGGGAATATGCCATCAGGATTGCGTGCCCATTGAACACGCGCACAATATTCTAACTTTGTTTTTTGCATTGGGTTAGCGCTCAAACAGTTTACTTTCAACTCGTAATATGAGTATTACCTGACGTGTTGAAAAAGCTTACATCTAGCACAATTAACGCTCAAGCTGGAGTATTAAATAGCGCTCCAGTTGTAATCTGTCCCTAAGTCGGGAAACATCTACTTGCTCTGGGCTGGTGTATAGATAACAGGAACACATAAAGTGATGCATCATGGGAGAAAATCAGTAATTGAAAATAAGTAAGTGACCCAGGAAGTAATGCCAGGAAGCAGCTGCACAAAGATAGACACAGATGCAATAAAACACACACTGTGCATGCTGCAGTTGTTTTTAAATAGCCAGGTCCCCCTAACTATTTGCATTATTTCTAGCAAATCTGCACTTGCTAGTGACCTAGAAACAGCTAATCATTGTCATTTTGTAAGCAAAACTCGCATTGTTTTGTAGTATCTTACCTTATCACCTCTGCTGAGGCCAGTTAGGGACAGATATGTAGCAAGATTAGGCTTGTGCAGTGTTTTCTTTTAGTTCTCTGAGCAGAAAAACAATTTTCAGAACTTAATGACAGGAAATGGCAACAAAATAATATAAAGTAACATGCATACAACACTAGACACCTGCATATCCAGCACCTGTGTGTAATAGCCAGTGACCCAGCAGCACCTATGTGTAATAGCCAGTGACCCAGCACCTGTGTGTAATAGCCAGTGACCCAGCACCTGCGTGTGATAGCCAGTGACCCAGCAGCAGTGTGTAATAGCCAGTGACCCAGCACCTGTGTGTATAAGTCAGTGACCCAGCATCTGTGTGCAATAGCCAGTGACCCAGCAGCAGTGTGTAATAGTCAGTGACCCAGCACCTTTGTGTAATAGTCAGTGACCCAGCAGCACCTGTGTGTAATAGCCAGTGACCCAGCACCTGTGTGTAATAGCCAGTGACCCAGCACCTGTGTGTGATAGCCAGTGACCCAGCAGCAGTGTGTAATAGCCAGTGACCCAGCACCTGTGTGTATAAGTCAGTGACCCAGCATCTGTGTGTAATAGCCAGTGACCCAGCAGCAGTGTGTAATAGCCAGTGACTCAGCAGCACCTGTGTGTAATAGTCAGTGACCCAGCAGCAGTGTGTAATAGTCAGTGACCCAGCACCTGTGTGTAATAGCCAGTGACCCAGCACCTGTGTGTGATAGCCAGTGACCCAGCAGCGGTGTGTAATAGCCAGTGACCCAGCACCTGTGTGTATAAGTCAGTGACCCAGCATCTGTGTGTAATAGCCAGTGACCCAGCAGCAGTGTGTAATAGTCAGTGACCCAGCACCTTTGTGTAATAGTCAGTGACCCAGCAGCACCTGTGTGTAATAGCCAGTGACCCAGTACCTGTGTGTAATAGCCAGTGACCCAGCAGCAGTGTGTAATAGCCAGTGAATCAGCAGCACCTGTGTGTAATAGTCAGTGACCCAGCAGCAGTGTGTAATAGTCAGTGACCCAGCACCTGTGTGTAATAGCCAGTGACCCAGCACCTGTGTGTAATAGCCAGTAACCCAGCACCTGTGTGTAATAGACAGTGACCCAGCACCTGTGTGTAATAGCCAGTGACCTAGCACTGGTGTGTAATAGCCAGTGACCCAGCACCTGTGTGTAATAGCCAGTGACCCAGCAGCACCTATGTGTAATAGTCAGTGACCCAGCACCTGTGTGTGATAGCCAGTGACCCAGCAGCAGTGTATAATAGCCAGTGACCCAGCACCTGTGTGTATAAGTCAGTGACCCAGCATCTGTGTGTAATAGCCAGTGACCCAGCAGCAGTGTGTAATAGTCAGTGACCCAGCACCTTTGTGTAATAGTCAGTGACCCAGCAGCACCTGTGTGTAATAGCCAGTGACCCAGTACCTGTGTGTAATAGCCAGTGACCCAGCAGCAGTGTGTAATAGCCAGTGACTCAGCAGCACCTGTGTGTAATAGTCAGTGACCCAGCAGCAGTGTGTAATAGTCAGTGACCCAGCAGCAGTGTATAATAGCCAGTGACCCAGCACCTGTGTGTATAAGTCAGTGACCCAGCATCTGTGTGTAATAGACAGTGACCCAGCACCTGTGTGTAATAGCCAGTGACCTAGCACTGGTGTGTAATAGCCAGTGACCCAGCACCTGTGTGTAATAGCCAGTGACCCAGCAGCACCTATGTGTAATAGTCAGTGACCCAGCACCTGTGTGTGATAGCCAGTGACCCAGCAGCAGTGTGTAATAGTCAGTGACCCAGCACCTTTGTGTAATAGTCAGTGACCCAGCAGCACCTGTGTGTAATAGTCAGTGACCCAGCACCTGTGTGTAATAGTCAGTGACCCAGCACCTGTGTGTAATAGCCAGTGACCCAGCACCTGTGTGTAATAGCCAGTGACTTAGCACTGGTGTGTAATAGCCAGTGACCCAGCACCTGTGTGTAATAGCCAGGGACCCAGCAGCAGTCTGTAATAGCCAGTGACCCAGCAGCACCTATGTGTAATAGTCAGTGACCCAGCACCTGTGTGTGATAGCCAGTGACCCAGCAGCAGTGTATAATAGCCAGTGACCCAGCACCTGTGTGTATAAGTCAGTGGCCCAGCACCTGTGTGTATAAGTCAGTGACCCAGCATCTGTGTGTAATAGCCAGTGACCCAGCAGCAGTGTGTAATAGTCAGTGACCCAGCACCTTTGTGTAATAGTCAGTGACTCAGCAGCACCTGTACCCAGTACCTGTGTGTAATAGCCAGTGACCCAGCAGCAGTGTGTAATAGCCAGTGACTCAGCAGCACCTGTGTGTAATAGACAGTGACCCAGTAGCAGTGTGTAATAGTCAGTGACCCAGAACCTGTGTGTAATAGCCAGTGACCCAGCACCTGTGTGTAATAGCCAGTGACCTAGCACTGGTGTGTAATAGCCAGTGACCCAGCACCTGTGTGTAATAGCCAGTGACCCAGCACCGGTGTGTAATAGCCAGTGACCCAGTAGCAGTGTGTAATAGCCAGTGACCCAGCAGCAGTCTGTAATAGTCAGTGACCCAGCACCTGTGTTTAATAGCCAGTGACCCCAGCAGCAGTGTGTAATAGCCAGTGACCCAGCAGCAGTGTGTAATAGCCAGTGACCCAGAAGCAGTGTGTAATAGCCAGTGACCCAGAAGCAGTGTGTAATAGCCAGTGACCCAGCAGCAGTGTGTAATAGCTAGTGACCCAGAAGCAGTGTGTAATAGCCAGTGACCCAGCAGCAGTGTGTAATAGCTAGTGACCCAGCAGCAGTGTGTAATAGCCAGTGACTCAGCAGCACCTGTGTGTAATAGTCAGTGACCCAGCACCTGTGTGTAATAGCCAGTGACCCAGCACCTGTGTGTAATAGCCAGTGACCCAGCACCTGTGTGTAATAGCCAGTGACCTAGCACTGGTGTGTAATAGCCAGTGACCCAGCACCTGTGTGTAATAGCCAGTGACCCAGCAACGGTGTGTAATAGCCAGTGACCCAGTAGCAGTGTGTAATAGCCAGTGACCCAGCAGCAGTCTGTAATAGTCAGTGACCCAGCACCTGTGTTTAATAGCCAGTGACCCAGCAGCAGTGTGTAATAGCCAGTGACCCAGCAGCAGTGTGTAATAGCCAGTGACCCAGAAGCAGTGTGTAATAGCCAGTGACCCAGCAGCAGTGTGTAATAGCCAGTGACCCAGCAGCAGTGTGTAATAGCCAGTGACCCAGAAGCAGTGTTTAATAGCCAGTGACCCAGCAGCATTGTGTAATAGCCAGTGACCCAGCAGCAGTGTTTAATAGCCAGTGACCCAGCAGCAGTGTGTAATAGCCAGTGACCCAGCAGCATTGTGTAATAGCCAGTGACCCAGCAGCAGTGTTTAATAGCCAGTGACCCAGCAGCAGTGTTTAATAGCCAGTGACCAAGCACCTGTGTGTAATATAGATACAAAAAAAGAAGGATATAATATACAGTGCTAGATGGAAAATAACACCTGGTATAAAAACAAGAACTAATACTCTCCTTTTAGATAAGACCGCAGCCTTCTTACAGTCTCTCCTCTGTGACTGTCTTGAACAAGTGGAAATGGCAAATAGATGGCGCTGGTCTGTACAATAATATTTCTCTGTATGATGAAGAGAAAAGGGGCTTAAGGTGTATGTAGAATCCAGTTAATATAAGTGCAGTATACTCACTCCATAAGTAGTTGGAGTTCAGCTGCGGTGTAGTATGTCTCCAGAGTAATGAAGTTCACCGGAATAAATGAGTGATTTCAGGATCTGTCCAGAACCTGTTAGTAGGTCTGCAAGCAAATGAAGACTCAAAATGACCAAAAGGTGTCCAGTAAATCAAGAAAAACAAAATAGTAACTTACTCCATATATAGGAGAATCCGGCTTGTCTCAGCAAAGAAGGGTATCAACAGTCTTCCAACTTTGGTAAAAATATATTTATTTAAGCTCAACGCGTTTCAACTTTTAGCAAGTCTTTCTCAAGAGCAAGATAAAATTAATAAAAGCAAGTGGCAGTGTATGATTGCTGTGTTCACAAGCCGGTTGATATACAGAGATGATGCTATCCAATTTCCTGTGTGTAATAGCCAGTGACCCAGCAGCACCTTTGTGTAATAGCCAGTGACCCAGCAGCACCTGTGTGTAATAGCCAGTGACCCAGCAGCACCTTTGTGTAATAGCCAGTGACCCAGCAGCAGTGTGTAATAGCCAGTGACCCAGCAGCAGTGTGTAATAGTCAGTGACCCAGCAGCAGTGTGTAATAGTCAGTGACCCAGCAGCATTGTGTAATAGCCAGTGACCCAGCACCAGTGTGTAATAGCCAGTGACCCAGCAGCAGTGTGTAATAGCCAGTGACCCAGCAGCAGTGTGTAATAGTCAGTGACCCAGCAGCAGTGTGTAATAGTCAGTGACCCAGCAGCATTGTGTAATAGCCAGTGACCCAGCACCAGTGTGTAATAGTCAGTGACCCAGCAGCAGTGTATAATAGCCAGTGACCCAGCAGCAGTGTGTAATAGCCAGTGACCCAGCAGCAGTGTGTAATAGTCAGTGACCCAGCAGCAGTGTGTAATAGACAGTGACCCAGCAGCAGTGTGTAATAGCCAGGGACCCAGCAGCAGTGTGTAATATCCAGTGACCCAGCAGCAGTGTGTAATAGTCAGTGACCCAGCAGCAGTGTGTAATAGCCAGTGACCCAGCAGCAGTGTGTAATAGCCAGTGACCCAGAAGCACCAGTGTGTAATAACCAGTGACCCAGCACCTGTGTGCAATAGACAGTGACCCAGCAGCGCTGTATACTTATTAATGGAGTACCCAGAATGCATCTGCCGTTATTTATATGTTTGTCTGGTGACTGATTTCTTTACTCTAGGGCATTGCTCCGATGTAGTTCTGAATTAATTCACTAAAGCTCCCTCCAGCTTCACCAGTGTTTACGCTATTCTATGTAACTGATTCACTAAAGTTTCCTCCAGCCTCTCCAGCTTCACCAGTTCCTATGTTATTCTATGTAACTTATTCACTAAAGCTCCCTCCAGCCTCTCCAGCTTCACCAGTTCCTGTTATTCTGTGTAACTGATTCACTAAAGCTCCCCCAGCCTCTCCAGCTTCACCAGTTCCTGTTATTCTACAGGGAGTGCAGAATTATTAGGCAAGTTGTATTTTTGAGGATTAATTTTATTATTGAACAACAACCATGTTCTCAATGAACCCAAAAAACTCATTAATATCAAAGCTGAATAGTTTTGGAAGTAGTTTTTAGTTTGTTTTTAGTTATAGCTATTTTAGGGGGATATCTGTGTGTGCAGGTGACTATTACTGTGCATAATTATTAGGCAACTTAACAAAAAAAAAATATATACCCATTTCAATTATTTATTTTTACCAGTGAAACCAATATAACATCTCAACATTCACAAATATACATTTCTGTACAAAACAAAAACAAATCAGTGACCAATATAGCCACCTTTCTTTGCAAGGACACTCAAAAGCCTGCCATCCATGGATTCTGTCAGTGTTTTGATCTGTTCACCATCAACATTGCGTGCAGCAGCAACCACAGCCTCCCAGACACTGTTCAGAGAGGTGTACTGTTTTCCCTCCTTGTAAATCTCACTTTTGATGATGGACCACAGTTTCTCAATGGGGTTCAGATCAGGTGAACAAGGAGGCCATGTCATTAGATTTTCTTCTTTTATACCCTTTCTTGCCAGCCACGCTGTGGAGTACTTGGACGCGTGTGATGGAGCATTGTCCTGCATGAAAATCATGTTTTTCTTGAAGGATGCAGACTTCTTCCTGTACCACTGCTTGAAGAAGGTGTCTTCCAGAAACTGGCAGTAGGACTGGGAGTTGAGCTTGACTCCATCCTCAACCCGAAAAGGCCCCACAAGCTCATCTTTGATGATACCAGCCCAAACCAGTACTCCACCTCCACCTTGCTGGCGTCTGAGTCGGACTGGAGCTCTCTGCCCTTTACCAATCCAGCCACGGGCCCATCCATCTGGCCCATCAAGACTCACTCTCATTTCATCAGTCCATAAAACCTTAGAAAAATCAGTCTTGAGATATTTCTTGGCCCAGTCTTGACGTTTCAGCTTGTGTGTCTTGTTCAGTGGTGGTCGTCTTTCAGCCTTTCTTACCTTGGCCATGTCTCTGAGTATTGCACACCTTGTGCTTTTGGGCACTCCAGTGATGTTGCAGCTCTGAAATATGGCCAAACTGGTGGCAAGTGGCATCTTGGCAGCTGCACGCTTGACTTTTCTCAGTTCATGGGCAGTTATTTTGCGCCTTGGTTTTTCCACACGCTTCTTGCGACCCTGTTGACTATTTTGAATGAAACGCTTGATTGTAAAGCTCTCTCCAGCCTCACCAGTTCCTATGTTATTCTATGTAACTGATTCACTAAAGCTCTCTCCAGCCTTTCCAGCCTCACCAGTTCCTATGTTATTCTATGTAACTGATTCACTAAAGCTCTCGCCACCCTCTCCAGCTTCACCAGTTCTTAGGTTATTCTATATAGTTGATTCACTAAAGCTCCCTCCACCCTCTCCAGCTTCACCAGTTCTTAGGTTATTCTATATAGTTGATTCACTAAAGCTCCCTTTAGCCTTACCAGTTTCCATGTTATTCTATGTAGCTAATGTACTAAAGCTCCCTCCTGCCTCTCCAGCTTCATCGACTCCTATGTTATTTTATGTAACTGATTCACTAAAGCTCCCTCCTGCCTCTCCCGCTTCATCGATTCCTATGCTTCTCTATGAGGTCTGAGATGTGCTAATCTGTAAAATAAATATCAGGTGTATACTGCACCATACAAACACAGTGACACAAAATAGCGAATGTCACAGCTGAAGAATTTAGGGTGCATGACCAGTGGTCTTATTTATTTTCCATTTTCCCCCCAGTGTCCTCTCTCCTTGTGCTGTTGGTGCACTGGGCATGTACACAGGGGTGCATGGCACATTCATGCCGAGTGACATCTTTGAGAACTGGGGACACTACATTAAGTGTTAAGGATACCTAGTCCCACTTGTCCTGCATATACATGGGGTGTAGAGCCAGCACATTTGCTGATACTAATATAAAACTCACAAGCGCCACAATGGTTTCAATAAAACTCAAGAGATTTGCTGCCAATGAGAAATGAACATCCTGCTTTGACTTTACTTATTCTGCACCAAATGGTTCGTTAGATGCCCCATGACTCCTTTAGTAATTAATAAGCATCTGCCATACATGAAAAGGAAGAGTTTGTGTGCTGCTGATATATGTAATATATTATTTGCTGTTGCTATAGTAACCATACGGCAGCTATAACTCATATAACCTTCTTATCCCAATTGGGAATCTATTTCTGCACAACTTGATTATGAAGCTACCTGGGAGATTTTACTTTATACAACAGAGGTGATTAAATTCTCAGTAAATGTTCAATATAACAGTAAAATAACAGAGATTATTCTAGCTTCAGTGACTGAATAATCAGGATTTTATTAAAGATAAGAGGCAAATATTTTACTTAACTCACTTTACTTCTCAACACAGCAGCAAAGCATGTGACAAGATTAAACCAATCATTAAATAGCATAGTGTATATAAGAGCCAAACAGACACCTTATAAGACGTAGAATGAACCTGCGAATACGCAGAACAGCGGTCAACGAAACCGAAATCCAAACTTCAGAACTGGAACCAACCACAAACAATTGTGCAGATAAGCATCAACATGACGATCGATTCAATAACAAAAAGCAGGAACAAGAATTCAAGCTGAAAAGACAAAATAGAGAACAAATCTCCATATAAGACAACAGAATGAAAACAAATAAGTCGGTAGGGAAATCAAGGAAAACTTGTGAATGCAATAAACAACAAAAGAAAACTGCATTAAAGTTTTATTTTTTATTTCATTTGTATCAAATAGATTCACTTAATAAAGGAAGGAGAAGGGACTGAAAATATTTGTCTTGTGTCTTTAATAAAATCCTGATTATTCGGTCACTGAAAGCAAAATAATCTCCAATTAATGACAGGAGGCTTCATATTTTGCTTTTATAACGTCACAAAAGAAAGCACATGGGAAAACAGGTTTAAAATAGAAAGCACGAAAAACAGAATCCGAAGCCCAGTTGGCGGGATTCAAGATATCCTAAGGAGACCCACCCGCCACCAGTCCAGCCAGAATGTGCACCGAAAGAATTAGGCACCCCAGTCAACTGCAACATCCAACAAACCCAACGGGCAAGAGTTGGAGAATAAACCGACCGAAAAGATGGGACAAAAAAATCCAAAAGTTGAGATGCCCTAGAAGGATGCAAGGAAGCAGTGTGGTCCAGACAGGCTTGCAAACAAGAAACCACACACACAACTGTGGCTCTGCTGAAAAACACGGATAAGACATAAGAGAAGAATATATCTTAGTACGCCTATTAACCACAAAAGATCACGCCACCCAGCGTGAAGCAAAGGGAAGTCACTTCCTAATCACGCATATCTGAAACGCGCCAAAAGGACATGAGGCACAACAAAATAGTTAACTTTGCTGAAAGTTGTTTCAAAGAGAGAGAGTAATTAGCTGGCCAAGAACTCAGAAAGATAAGGAACAAAAAAACATCCCACAAAGCAGAGTAGCAAAGACCAGGAGGCATCTGAAGTTTAATACCTCTCAAAAGGCAACACACCAAAGGATGTTGGCCAACAGAATAGCGGAACAATGCACATTAATAGTCTGTTAAGACTGTCCCAGAGAGAACCTGTTAGAAAGATAATTAATAAGAGCTACAACAGGGGCTGTAAAGGGATCCATCTCCCTTTCCATTCACCAATGTAACCATCCTGACATGGCTGAAAGATAAGAGGAATGGGTGCGTGGGGCTCAGGCATCTCGAAGTAGGTTGCTTGTCATCTGGGAAAGTCCCTAGAGTGACCAGGCCCCCAGGAAATCCACCAGGTAGCCAAAATGAGGTGACCCTGAAGGACCAGCTTGTGAAAATTGCCTCCTGGATCCTCTAATAACCCTGGAAAAAGAGGCAAAGAAAATCGGGAAATTGACTTACAGTTCCAGAAGAACTGGAAACCAGACTTGAGATAGACAAAGAGGAGTGATTAAGGTCAACACCACTCCCTGAGAACAGACCTGAAGCAGAACTCAAGGAATCATTGAGAAGAGGAGAAAGGTGTAAGCGGCGAAGCGCCCATCGAAGGCCAGTTCTGCAAGAAGGTGTCTGCCGCCAGACTGAAGGGGTGTGGCAGCCAACTGAAGTACCTCTCCATCTGGAAGTTGTTCCTGGATGCAAACAAGTCGATTTGAAACTGACCCCACATCCTGTACAGAAGAAGCAAAATTTAACAATGGAGCCTCCAATTGCTCATATCTAACTACTGGGGAGAACACCAATCCACAATCTGATTCAACAGACCCGGAATATATTCCACTTGAATGGTGATACTGGTAAAGGTCCAGCATCAAATTCACCAAAAGCTTTGTTGATGTAATAGAAGGCAGTCAAATTGTCCATCCACAACAAGATTGAGCAGAATCTAAAGGCACTGAAGACAGACTATTACCAACATCTGTGACAGGATCCGTATCTACGAATGACACAGTGGAAATTAACAGTCAGATGTCTGCCGACCTCCAAAACGCCCAATATGCATGTGCAGGTAGTATCAAAGATGGCCAATGTGACTTGCACATGAGCAAAGGGACCGTAGCAACCAAGAAGATGGAGTACAACAAATAAAATCACGGAGCCCCAATGAATAACATACAGAAAGCATAACAGGACAATAAGAAAGAGAATAAGGGCTGCACAAAAAAAACATAAATTATGCTTACCTGATAATTTCCTTTTCTTCTGATGGAAAGAGTCCACAGCTGCATTCATTACTTTTGAGAAATAAGAACTTGGCCACCAGGAGGAGGCAAAGACAACCCAGCCAAAGGCTTAAATACTCCTCCCACTCCCCTCATCCCCCAGTCATTCTGCCGAGGAACAAGGAACAGTAGAAGAAATATCAGGGTGAAAGGTGCCAGAAGAATAGAAGGATGCCCCACATAAAATCACGGGTGGGGAGCTGTGGACTCTTTCCATCAGAAGAAAAGGAAATTATCAGGTAAGCATAATTTATGTTTTTCTTCTTAAATGGAAAGAGTCCACAGCTGCATTCATTACTTTTGGGAAAACAATACCCAAGCTATAGAGGACACTGAATGCCAAGACAGGAGGGCACAATAGGCGGCCCATACTGAGGGCACTAGGCCTGAACCTCTACCCAATCAAAAACCCGCTTCGTCGGAAGCTGAGAAAATTTAAGAGAAAAATCCCCAGTGACACTGACTCGCAGTTAGTCCAGAAGCCAAACCAGAGACCACAAACGGACTCGACTGAGCCAACAGTCCTCCAGGAGACACTGTCACCCAACAAATGGTCCCCCACCGCTCAACTCCACAAATGAAGGAGACACCAGCCGAAACTCCCAAGGGAACAAGGCAAAGGATAACCAAGGAAAGGTCCCCTAATACAAAAAAGGAATACCTCCACTAGTGAGCCCGGCTCACAGAGACCCAAAGTGGCCCAAACAGGAAAAGGGGGCTACGCTTATACCAAGCGAAACCCGGGATAAGACCGGGCATAAAGACAGAACAGACGTCTCCCCAATATCCTGCAAGCACGGAATGCAATGGAAGAGGCAAAGTCCTCCCAGTGTCTGGCCATAGAATACCAAGGTATTCAACCCTGAAAAAGTGTGTAATACACCCAGGTGAAAAACCCCAAGTTTGAGAACACAGAGTCCACAACCGGACGACACAGAGGGTAATTGAGAGGAAGAAGAAGTAGTCAAGCAACACACATACCGCAAAAGCAACCTCCATACAGAGGGCACGTTCCAGGCAACCTACTGTAAGTCCCAGGACCTACACACGTCCCTGAAAAGGGGAACACAAAAACCTCAACCGAGGTCCCCCGAGGAGAGTATACTCTCAGAACCCAAATGAAGAGTAAACCCTCTTCTAATCAACGGAGCAAGTTGAAAGGAAAATCTATACCTTAGCAGACTAAGCTAACAGGATAGACTCAACAATCTAACACATTTAGAGGAGACGGCACAGACGCAGTTCCTTAGACTGCTTGGCCATCCTGACCGGCAGACCCACACTCAGCTGGACCAACCCAGCCTCCGGGATCCAAGACAGGGAAACAAAAGAATCCCGAAACAAGTACAGGAATGAGCGTAAGGATAGCACAGCCATCCCCACAGAGCACAAGTATAACCCGACTCTGAAACAGACAACAAGGTCATAGACCAAAGGATCTATCAAAATAAAGGCCCAACAAGTGTGCTTGGAGCTAGCAAGACCCCAGGGGGAACCAATTACACCATTCTGCCTCCCATCCAGGAGAAGCCCCAAGCAAGGACTCTAACCCCATAGGGAGGAGAATATCCCCTAATGAAAAGGGATGATGCTGAAAGGGCAACAACTGTCTTCAAGTCCCGAAGGCACTGGCTAATGGGAAGAGAAATTCCCAACACAGATGTTCTAGAAAAGGACCCCCCTACAAGTAGCTTGCCAAACAGAGGCACAGCCAACCCATTCGCCTGCAGAGCAGGGAATCCACGGAAACACTGACAAGCTGACCAGGGGAATCCAACCCTAAGGCGCACCAGAAATTGGACATCTAGCGCCAGCAGTTGGGTATGAACCAACCACCCTTGAGGCTCAAGCCACATGGCTAACCACCAGATGACATGGACCACCCTGTGGCAAAGAGTAAAAATACTCTGAAAACCTGGCCAACCCTGACCAGGTGAGGTAGATGGAGCAAGGACATAGCCCAAGTTCCCACTACCGTGGAACACCCCGACCAGCCCTGAGACCCAATATTCCAAAACCACCCAAGACTGGGTCAGTAAAAAGGCCAATCAAAGCATCAGCAACCGGAAAGCTCTGACCAAAGGAAGGAACCACCCCTATCTAAAGTCCAACGCTCCAAGAAGAAAGACTAGAAGTCGTATGAAGAAACGCTTCAGAGCCTCAGGACAACCAAGGGATACTTTGAGGTCCAAAAAATCCTACTAGCAGGACTAGTCTCCCTAACCCCTTCGCACAAGCAGAGGACAAAAGGAAGAGAAGGCACAAAGCCTACCGAGCACCGGAAAACCCAGAGCTAAACAAAAGTCCCCGCAGGGAACAACCATCACCCGGAAACACAGATCCCTAAAAGGAGATCCACTCACCCGGAGGCAATGGAAGAAGACCCAAAGGCCTCTTTATAACACAGTCAATAGTAAGAGCTGCATCTAGATATACTAGAAACAGCTACCAATACACCTGCAAGGTGTCGAGAGCTGCAACAGGTTTCAAACTGCAAACCTTCCGCATGCTAGACAGCTATCCTGTACAAGGACATATCCAGAGGCCTAAAAAATGAAGGCCAAACTGCTCAATAGCGGTAAGGGACATTAAGCCCTCCCACCCTCCACCACATGGGGGAGGAAACTTTAAGATCTGATGAAATCAGATGTCAGATAGAGTGACGCAGCGGAAAAACTCTTCTGTCCGGTCATCTATGACTGAAGGCTATAAGGACTGAAACAATCCTTCCCACCTCACGGACCCACAGGTCCTCGAATGATTAGTTGAACATGAAAAACAATGATAACCTGAGCACTCGGCGCTTCTACCGAACCAGCCAAGCAGAACAGCGCCTCGTGTCTGAACAGCTGCAAAACAGAACGAACCCAACAGGACCAGCCTGCACCTATGGTCCCAACCCGACAAGCTGCATACATTTTTCCTTGTAGGGGAAAAAACAGAAAACAGACATCTTTAACAGAGGACTAACATGTCCAACAACTTCCGAAGAAGTAATAAAGAGTATCAATCCCAGAAGGTTCCCGAATTATACAAAAAAACAAATAAAAGACATCCCATCGGATATAAATAAAATATAAGGCAACCCGGAGTATAATGCCCAAAAAGACTCAGGCCTACCCGCAGGACCAGCCAAACGGAGCGCTATTACACAAAACTGGGAAAGATCTCTAACAAATGACAATCAGGAGAATACTTCATCCCCACATGTCTAATGAGGTGCACCATTCGAAGTATCAGACTGAAAATCCCCGTATCTGGTAACGATAGGGTCATTCAATAACTGAAAAACATGTCTGACACGCAAAGGCACACAATCCTATAATGGAAGGCACAACAATCAGGGACAAATACCCCCGTGGGAAACTGTAGAGGCCCTCCCCAAGGCGAAAGGCCCTGGACAATAGGACACGAACACATTCTCAAATAAATGTCTGGACTCTGCAGTCGAACAATCGCCAACGTTATATGGAAGCGAAAATGTGCTGCAACCTCTGGGGGAAACACGCCATCCCTCATGGAGGAACCATAAACTGGGTTACCCACATGTGCAGAAGTATTATTTGGTAGGGAACTCGCCTCTCGGAGGACCCCCAGAGGCGGTTGGCTCAGCAGTCCCTGGATTCCCCGAGCCTGAGGAACCAGACACTCCAAATTGGCATACGGAACAAAACTGGTTGACAGGCATCAACGAGGCCACTCCGGATTCATCACCGGACACAGAATCTGAATCTGAAATCAAAATAGTCACAGTATCGCATCCTCTGTAACTGAATCTGAAATTAACACAGTCTCAGCATCAGAATCCTCCATAGCTGGATAGAGGATATTTAAATATGGACTAAAGTAATGAATAAACTAAAAAGACACCTGACACCCCCAATGGCTGGGGCACTCACCACCTTCTATGACCAGACCCCTGCAGACTAGAAAATGTCCTTTGCCATGCAGTCGGAAATGCAGAAATGGAACAACGGAACGTAGCCAAGCTCGAACACAAGGTGAACCATACAGTCCAAACAAGCGTGCCCAGCCAAAAGGCTGCGTCACTTCCAAAGGCCTCAATGTTCCCCCCTCGGGAGATATTAACTAAAAGAGACTCACCAAGACCCTTATGTTATAAGCAATCTTACCAGAATCTACGCCGTGGAACAGTAACACGGCCCTTCAAGTGTGATGGATAGTAGCATCGCCTCCGTCATGGACTTGAGAGAAGAAAGCAGGCAGTGAAGAGAAGTTCAACAAAGCCGATTGCTTGAAGAGCTGTTAATATGAGTCGGGATGGTTTCGCAGAAAGAAACTCCCTGCATCTCCGGACTCTAACTTTCATCCAAGCCCTCACTGAGAGACTGACAGTACTACTTAAAACTCCTGTCCCATGCCAAAGAGTACTACCCTCCATAAGAGATAAAAACAAAAATGAAAAATTCTGACACTTCTCTGCCATCCTCCTGGGACAAAAGGCAAAGAATGACTGGGGGATGAGGGGAGTGGGAGGAGTATTTAAGCCTTTGGCCCCTAATTATCAAAGTCTGGCGGACCTGATCCGACAGTGCGGATCAGATCCGCCAGACTTTGCTTAATACGAAGAGCAATACGCTCTCCGTATTCAGCATTGCACTAGCAGCTCACAAGAGCTGCTGGTGCGTCGCCGCCCCCTGCAGACTCAGGGGTGTGAATCAACCCGATTGTACTCGATCAGGTTGATTTCCGGCGATGTCTGTCTGCCTGCTCAGAGCAGGAGGACAGGTTATGGAGCAGCGGTCTTTGTGACCGCTGCTTCATAACTGCTGTTTCTGGCAAGTCTGAAGACGGAGCTTGATAGATAGGCCCCTTTGGCTGGGGTGTCTTTGCCTCCTCCTGGTGGCCAGGTTCTTATTTCCCAAAATTAATGAATGCAGCTGTGGACTCTTTACATTTAAGAAGAAAATAACGGCACCACAATAGAAAATAAAAAGCCATAAGTAAAACAGCAATAAGAAGCAGTAATCAATACAGCACTAGACAGAACTACTAAATCAATCAAAAGTAAACAGTAAACCATAGATATTTATCTGCTGTGTGAGCAGCAAAGAAAGAGGAGTTTCTTGTGTTTGGTTCTTATATACACTATGCTGTTTAATGATTGGTTAGATTTTGTCACATTGGTTTGATTTTGTCACATATTTTTGCTGCTGTGTTGAGTAGTAGAGAGTTGGCCATAATACCCAAATGTTTAAACACTTTAAAGTGATGCAGTATAGCTGTAAAAAGCTGACTAGAAAATATCACCTGAACATCTCTATGTAAAAAAGAAAGATATTTGACCTCAAAAGTTCCTCAGTAGCCACCTCCCATTGTAAAGGATTTCTAAGCAGCATTTTAGTGTGTATGTCCTGGGACAGCTTAGGGGATGAGCCTCGTGAACTCTCATATTATTTCACCAATCAGGTAAAGGAAGCTTACTATGAAATCTCATGAGAGTTAAGTCAAATCTCATGAGATCACAGTAAGAGTTCATGACCTCAGCACTGCTGATGCTGATTGGCTGCTGTTCATTTCTTCTTTTTTTTTTTTTTTACCTGCAGCTGGGAGCAGGTGAAGTATAACTTTTTACACAGAACTTACTCTGCTGAGCTGAGGAGATTGTGAGGTAAAATATCTTCCTTTTTTACATAGAGATGCTCAGGTGATATTTTCCTGTCAGCTTTTTACAGTTATACTGCATCAGTTTCAAGTGATTTAGCATATGAGTATTATGTCCCTTTAAGCTAAATATGAAGCCTCTTGTCTTGTAATAAATTTCTCCAGCTCCTGCTATATGTTACCAAAGGAAACCCCACAGTACAGCAGACTTTATAGACAAATTAAGAGTGTGGTCACATGCTACTCTGTAACTGTGATACACAGTGTAACAGCAAAATAATTCCCCGGCTTCTGCTATATGTTACCAAAGGAATACCACAGCACAACAGACTTTATAGACAAATTAAGAGTGTGGCCACATGCTACTCTGTAATTGTAATACACAGTGTAACAGTAAAATAATTCCCCAGCTTCTGCTATATGTTACCAAAGGAATACCACAGCACAACAGACTTTATAGACGAAGTAAGAGCGTGGCCACATGCTACTGTGTAATTGTGATACACAGTGTAACAGTAAAATAATTCCCCGGCTTCTGCTATATGTTACCAAAGGAAAACCCACAGCACAACAGACTTTATAGACGAAGTAAGAGTGCGGCCACATGCTACTCTGTAATTGTAATACACAGTGTAACAGTAAAATAATTCCCCAGCTTCTGCTATATGTTACCAAAGGAAAACCCACAGCACAACAGACTTTATAGACGAAGTAAGAGTGCGGCCACATGCTACTGTGTAATTGTGATACACAGTGTAACAGTAAAATAATTCCCCGGCTTCTGCTATATGTTATCAAAGGAAAACCCACAGCACAACAGACTTTATAGACGAAGTAAGAGTGCGGCCACATGCTACTGTGTAATTGTGATACACAGTGTAACAGTAAAATAATTCCCCGGCTTCTGCTATATGTTATCAAAGGAAAACCCACAGCACAACAGACTTTATAGACGAAGTAAGAGTGCGGCCACATGCTACTGTGTAATTGTGATACACAGTGTAACAGTAAAATAATTCCCCGGTTCCTGCTATATGTTATCAAAGGAAAACCCACAGCACAACAGACTTTATAGACGAAGTAAGAGTGCGGCCACATGCTACTGTGTAATTGTGATACACAGTGTAACAGTAAAATAATTACCCGGTTCCTGCTATATGTTACCATACAGACAGAACTGCAGGGATAAAGAAAGTCGCGGTTGCTGGTTAATTTCTGTATATGCGAGCATGTGAGCTCATATCTGCAACAAAACAAGCATCAGCCCCCAGTCCAGATGGACCCCTCAGGCCTACTGTTGGGTGCAATCCATGAGAAACTACCAGAGTAACTCTTTAATTACAGTTCCAAATATATTAACGGCTCCATAGCACCTTGTATTACGCTCATGGGGACAATACAGACTAGGGATTCCAATCCATCATGAAAACATCTTTCCTGCAGATTTTCACATAATTTTTTGTTCTTCATAACCCATTTTTCTGACACATTTTTTCACTGTTAGTTTTTGCTCACAGTCAATAAACATCTTTGATAAGAATGACACATATAGACTATGGGACAAAAACTAATCATGTAAATGTTCCTTTATAGTTAGAATGTGGTGTCTGGTTGTTCAAAACTAGAAGAAATTATCACACAACATCATGAATTAATATTTAAGTGAAATAAAAAGCACCTGTCACTTCTGGTGACTGCCTGAGTATTGGATTATCTGACACATTTTCATTTTGCTATTCTATGTTTAATATTCCTGAGATTTGCTTCTTTATAGTTTTTGATATGTTTTGTGTCTAACTAGATGATCCTTTGATATCAATGTACAAATCAAACACCCTCTCTGCTCTTACCGAGATGAACAGCTTAACAAATGGTAGAAGGAAATGAGCCAGGCTGCTGTATGGCATTTGTGCACAAGAATGCGGGTCATTGCTACAACCAGGGGCGTAACTACAGGGGCAAACTCAGTACATGTACTACAAATATTAATGAACTGCCATATTGCGTTAATTCAACTGAAAACTTAGTAGGATATCATCTGATACCACTGAACTCCCCCAACCACAGTAGCCTAAATGCAGCATCTCAACTACAATTAACGCTAACCACACTATCTCCTGTATAATTAGAACCACCTGCTATACCACCCCGAGCATTCTGCTGCCCCAAAAAAACTATCATTCTTAAAGGGACACTGAACCCAAAATTTTTCTTTCATAATTCAGATAGAGCATGCAATTTTAAGCAACTTTCTAATTTACTCCTATTATCAAATTTTCTTCATTCTCTTGCTATCTTTATTTGAAAAGCAAGAATGTAAGCATAGGAGCCAGACCATTTTTTATTCACAACCTGGGATGTCCTTGCTGATTGGACAGCACCAATAAACAAGTGCTGTGCATGGTTTTAAACCAAAGATTGGCTGGCTCCTTAGCTTAGATGCCTTCTTTTTCAAATAAAGATACCAAGAGAACGAACAACAATTTATAACAGGAGTAAATTAGAAAGTTGCCTAAAATTGCATGCTCTATCTGAATCATAAAATAAACAAATTTGGTTTTAGTGTCCCTTTAAAACCCAACAGATCCCACATCAGTCTCTTGTGGCTGCAGTAACAGGGTCATACAAGAGGGCATACAGTCATATTATATTTCCTTTGTTCATGAGGTAGTTCTAGTTAAAGGGACATAATACTCATATGCTAAATCACTTGAAACTGATGCAGTATAACTGTAAAAAGCTGACAGGAAAATATCACCTGAGCATCTCTATGTAATAAAAGATATTTTACCTCACAATTTCCTCAGCTCAGCAGAGTTAAGGCTGTGACACACTGCAAGCGGAGCGGTGCACAGCGTGTAGATGCAGCTGTGCGCGCTCAGTGTGTCCTGCCTTTTCATCTCTGAGCACTCTGCTGCGTCAGGTCGCATAGCTGAGCACTCAGAGATGAAATAATTGAACTTCAGAAGCGATGCGACGCGGTGCAAAGCAGCTGCATCGCCTTGCGTCGCATCGCTTGCAGTGTGTCACAGCCTTAAGTCCTGTGTAAAAAAATATACTTCAGCTGCTGCCCAGCTGCAGGTAAAAAAAAGAAAAAGAAAAAATGAACAGCAGCCAATCAGCATCAGCAGTGCTGAGGTCATGAACTCTTTTACTGTGATCTCATGAGATTTCACTTAACTCTCATGAGATTTCATAATAAACTTCCTTAAACTGAATAGGGAAATAATATGAGTGTGCACGAAAACTCACTTCCTTAGCTGTCCCGGGACAGACCTACTGATTTGCTGCTTAGAAGCCTTTTACAATGGGATGTGGCTACTGAGGAACTTTTGAAGTAAAATATCTTTCTTTTTTACATAGAGACGTTCAGGTGATATTTTCTAGTCAGTTTTTTACAGCTATGCTGCATCCCTTTCAAGTGTTTCAACATTTGGGTATCATAGCCCTTTAAAGTTGTTTGATATTGATAATTACAGCAAATGCATTTTTATGTCTAACTGATACTCATGAGCTATTGATGTATAAAGAAAAAAAACCCACAAGCTTAGAGCACAATGTAGTTTTTATAAACCATCAAACATAATTTAAGAGAAAAAAAAAAAAGACAGCTGTTTTCTTGTTACAGAGTTTAAATAGGGTCATTATGCTCCCGTCTCCTCAGACAACAAACTTGGCATCTGGCCAGGCTGTTTTGTGATGCGGAAATACCTCTTGTGTCTCGTGTGTCAGGTAGAGAATCTTCCGACATGTCCCATGATGCATTTCACTGACTTTAAAAGGAGAAAACTCTCAACGAAATGTGCTAAAGAGTCTAATACACTTTCAGATGATTCAATTTTACTTTTAATGAAAATAGCTGCAAATTTCTCTCAGGAGTAAACAAACAGGAGGCATTGGGGCATATGTATCAAGCTCCGAATGGAGCTTGATGCCCCGTGTTTCTGGCGAGCCTGCAGGCTCGCCAGAAACAGCAGTTATGAAGCAGCGGTCACAAAGACCGCTGCACCATAACCTGTCCGCCTGCTCAGAGCAGGCGGACAGACATCGCCGGAAATCAACCCGATCGAGTACGATCGGGTTGATTGACACCCCCTGCTGGCGGCGTTGCACCAGCAGTGTCGGATCAGGTCCGCCAGACTTTGATAACTTGGGGCCATTGCATTAAAATAAAGTTCAGGGCACAACTATCCACAATCATACCGGACGTCCTATGACTTAAATCAATATAAAGATAATGAAAGAAGAACTGACTTGTGCAATTTATTAACTGATGTCTCTGGCTAATTCGAGTCATATTTCTGAAATGTTCATTTATGATTAAATAACAATAATTTGGACATTATAAAAAATGCTTATAAAATTAAAAAATTACAAAATTGTTATAATAGTGTGAAGGAGCTAAAATCATCCTCTGGGACATTGTTCAACACAGCGCCATCTATTGGTTGCAAGTTCATTAACATTATGGGCTAGATTACAAGTGGCACGCTATTTAGCACCACCGCTCAAGCATAAACTTTGCGGAAGTTATTATTTTGCACACATGGGGTAGAGAGCATATTCAAATCTAAAAATCAAAATTAAGGGCTGGATTACAAGTGGAGCGCTAAATTATTGTGCACCCTCAAAAGGGCAAATTTGCCAGTTTGCATATGCACAATAATTAAACAGCCACTACAAGTGGCTGGTTATTGCTACTGTGAGCTTGTGCTAGCAATTAGGGCTTATAAAATTAACCAGAGATCAGATTTCAGGTTAACCCTTTGGGTGCTAAGCCATTTCCCACCTGGGTGCTAAGCTGGTTTTGATCTTTTTTTACTTTTTAAAATATATTTATTTTTTACACTTTTAAGCAGCATGCCCCCATCTCCCTATATTGTCCATTCTTACTTTTAAATAAAGTTGCGCAGTGATGTCATCACGTCATTGTGCATGACGTCACTGATGTAACGTGAAACCCTGGCGATTCCTCTTACTATTCAGGCCAGATCGCCGGGGTGGGAGTAGGTGAGAGCCCCCAGATTGCCCTCAAGGTGGGTAAGTGCTAGCGACGGCTCTGAGCATCTGACTGAGAAAATTTGCGAAGCCTCAGAACCGGCGTTGGCACTCAAGGGGTTAATTTTATAAATGTCAGAAAAATTCAAAATAGCAGCACTCCAAGTATCAAAAAGACTTTATTTCAACAGAGCAACAGACCTTAATCATGTGGTATACAGCCTACATCCTTTATACCCAATAATGGGAGGGGCTAATAGTAACACATAGGTAACCTTCATCAAGTATTCTACTACATACAAATGTTAAATCAGGTATACTGTTACCCTTATGGTAATGCTGTATATTTAAAGAGTATATATATTTCATATTGCATTACACACTATACTCAAAATATTTACATAAAAATAAAATGATCACTAGTAGTACCGGTCAAACTAAGAGCTCTCTAAGTAAACATTTGCATATGTGCTATATACAGATATTTTGATAGAAAAAATGTATATATTTTAAACCTAAGTTTATTAGAAAATTCCAATCAAGTTCTTTGTTCATACCCAAAGGGTTTAGACTTTGCAACCTATATATCCAGAATGCCTCCCTGGCTTTGAGGAGTCTTTCCCTGTCACCCCCTCTCCTTGGTCTTTTAATGTGGTCAATTATTTGGAACCTGAGTTGAGATATACTATGTCCAAATTCAACAAAGTGATTTAATACTGGTGTATTATCACCAGTCCTAATATTAGACTTGTGCTCATTTATACAGTCTCTAATCCTGTGACTGGACTCGCCGATATAGATTTTAGAACAGGGGCATTTCATAAGATAGATTGCAAAGTCTATGTTGCAGGTATAATATCCCTTTATTTTAAATTTCTTTCCCGTCTGAGGATGAACAAAGGAATCTCATTTTATCATATTGTTGCAGTTGCAGCATCCTAGGCATGGAAAGCAATCCATTTTTGGAGTATGTATATAAGTTTGTTTTAAATCCCTTGCAGAGACAATATTAGCCCTCACTATAGTATCCCTAATGTTTTTGCTTCTTTTATAGGCAGACATTGATACAGTCTTAAATTCTTCTACTTGTGGATTTAAATCCTTATTGATGCTCCAATGTCTATGAATAATATTTGAGATCTTCTGACTAAGGGGATTATATTCTGTTGCAAAGACCATAGGTTTAGGTTGATCCTTTTTGGCATTTTGTCTGCTTTCAATAAAGATTCTCTAGGAATGCCCAGTACTTCCTTGATTTGTTTGTTAACTAGGGGATTAGGGTAACCTCTCTCCAAAAATAAGCTACCCATTTCATCAATACATTTATCGGCCAATACTCTATTTGTGACAATCTTTTTAACTCTCAGCAACTGACTTTTGGGGAGACTCTTCACTAATGAGGGCGGGTGGGCACTTTCATATCTGAGCAAATTATTCCTGTCACTCTCTTTCCGGAAAAGATATGTCTCCAATATTCTCCCCTTCTTGATAACTGTGGTGTCTAGGAAGTCTATTTTCTTTTCACTATAAATTAACCTAAATTTAATAAATCTGGTACTTAAATTTAATTCCCCTACAAAATCAGGTATGGAGTCAATGTTGCCCCCCCCCCCCCCTCCCATACGCGAAATACATCATCCATATAGCGATACCAACATGTGCCATATTTCATAAATAACTCATGAGTGTAAATGTACCTCTTCTCATAGATGTTCATGTAGATGTTGACATATGTGGGGGCGACATTTGACCCCACGGCGGTTCCTTGACAACTGAAGGTAACATCTGTCCTGAAAAAGAAAATAGTTGCAATGAAGGATCAATTGTAATAATTGCAAGACAATGGCAGTTTGAAACTTTGTGAACATCCCACTACTAAACATTGCATTTCTAACTGCATCCATCTCACTTGTATGGATAATGGAAGTGTATACTGTATAGACTATTTACATCCAAAGTAAATAGTATGAATTTTTCACTTTGTAAATCCAAATAATTGATCTTAGTCAAAAAAGCCCCTGTATCTTTTAAATAGGACTCAGATTGTGTAACCAGTGGTCTCAGTAATTTATCCTGATATATAGAAACCTTACTCAATAAAGTCTGTATTGGCCACTATATGGTGCCCTGGGGGTTACTCATATCTTTGTGGATCTTAGGAAGAGTGTAAAATACCGGTATAGTTCTTTCTTAATATCAAATGACGGATCCTTATCTAGGGGCTGTATATTTTAGTATCATTCAATTGGGACAGAATCTCTTTTATATAATACATTTTGTCAAGGATAACTGTGGTTCTGCCCTTATCAACAGGTTTACAATGACCCCTTTATTATTCTTTAGCTCATTTAAACCTTTCCTTTCACTCATTGAGAAATTGGTATATTCAGTTTTTTTTTTTCATTATTATTACTTGTCTCTAGTATATTGATATCCCTCTGTACCAGACGTATAAATGTATCTATACTACTGTTAGGCATATTGGGGGTCAGACTTTGTAACGATAATTGCCTTAACAGTACAAAACTTCTGCTGTGCAAAGAATGATTTTAATTTTATTGAGGGAAAAATGGAAGCAAGGTTTCGCTGTAAGGAAAAAAAAATACACTTTGTTTGGGGGCAAAAGGAAAGTCCTTTGTTCAATACTAAAACTTTGGTAGTTGAAATATTGTGTTGTGACAAGTTCACAACTACCACTGGCTGCATGTTACCCTCTTCTGAGTATTCCCTGTGGCGGCGGTGCTTCCTACCACCTCTCCTCCGAATATACTTCCTAGACACCACAGTTATCAAGAAGGGGAGAATATTGGAGACATATCTTTTCAGGAAAGAGAGTGACAGGAATAAATTGCTCAAATATGAAAGTGCCTACCTGCCCTCATTAGTGAAGAGTCTACACAAAAGTCAGTTGCTGAGAGTTAAAAAGATTGTAACAAATAGAGTATTGGCCGATAAACGTATTGATGAAATGGGTAACTTATTGTTGGAGAGAGGTTACCCTTAGCCCCTAGTTAACAAACAAATCAAGGAATTACTGGACATTCCTAGAGAATCTTTATTGAAAGCAGACAAAATGCCAAAAAGGATAAGCCAAAACCTATGGTCTTTGCAACAGAATATAATCCCCTCAGTTAGAAGATCTCAAATATTATTCATAGACATTGGAACATCATTAAGAATTTAAATCCACAAGTAGAAGAATTTAACGCCTAGATTTAGAGTTTTGTCGGTAAAGACCCGCGTAGCTAACGCTGCTTTTTTTTTCCAGCGCACCCTTAAGACAACGCTGGTATTTAGAGTTGTCTGAGTGGCTGCGTTAGGCTCAGAAAAGGGAACGTTGAGCATAATTTACCTTCCTTTCAACTCTCAATACCAGCTTTGCTTACGGTAGCGGTAAGCTGGAAAAACGTGCTCATGCATGACATCCCCATAGGAAACAATGGGGCTGAGCTGGCTGAAAAAAAACCTAACACCTGCAAAAAAGCAGCGTTCAGCTCCTAGCGCAGCCCCATTGTTTCCTATGGGGAAAAACTCTCTAAGTCTGCACCTAACACCCTAACATAAACCCCGAGTCTAAACACCCCTAACCTTACACTTATTAACCCCTATTAAAACTAAATACTTACCTATAAAATAAACCCTAAGATAGCTACAATATAACTAATAATTACATTGTAGCTATTTTAGGATTTATATTTATTTTACAGGCAACTTTGTATTTATTTTAACTAGGTACAATAGCTATTAAATAGTTAATAACTATTTAATAGCTACCTAGTTAAAATAAGTACAAAATTACCTGTAAAATAAATCCTAACCTAAGTTACAAATACACCTAACACTACACTATCATTAAATTAATTAAATAAATTACCTACAATTAGCTAAACTAAAATACAATTACATAAACTAATCTATAATACAAAAAAAACACTAAATTACAAAAAATAAAAAAATATTTCAAGAAGTTTAAACTAATTAAACCTAATCTAATCCCCCTAATAAAATAAAAAAGCCCCCCAAAATAAAAAAATGCCCTACCCTATTCTAAATTTCAAAAGTAATCAGCTCTTTTACCAGCCCTTAAAAGGGCTTTTTGCGGGGCATTGCCCCAAAAAAATCAGCTCTTTTACCTGTAAAAAAAAAATACAATGGTGGGTTTTAATGTTGGGGGGGTTGTATTTTTTTTACAGGTAAAAGAGCTGATTTTTTGGGGGGCAATGCCCCGCAAAAAGCCCTTTTAAGGGCTGGTAAAAGAGCTGATTACTTTTGTAATTTAGAATAGGGTAGGGCATTTTTTTTATTTTGGGGGGCTTTTTTATTTTATTAGGGGGCTTAGATTAGGGGGGGTAGTTATCAACGTGTCAACTTTCCTGCCTTCGCCGGCCCAATACGCCCGCCTAAGCTCGCCTCACATCGCCGCCGCAGACCTGAAAAATTTCGCCTAAGTTATCAAATAAAGCTGTCAAAAAGCTGCGCACCAAGTACGGGGCGATGAGCAGCGGACTGTGAGAGTTATCACTCATCCGATCACGCTGCTCTTCGGCTTTTTCCCAGCTTTATTGCTAGCCTGTCACTAAGCACTCACACTAAACTGCACGGTTCTACCCCCTATACCGGCGCCCCCGGAGCCCCCCGCAACTAAATAAAGTTACTAACCCCTAAACCGCCGCTCCTAGACCCTGCCGCAACTCTGATAAATGTATTAACCCCTAAACCGCCACTCCTAGACCCTGCCGCAACTCTGATAAATGAATTAACCCTTAAACCGCCGCTCCCGGACACCGCTGCCACCTACATTATACCTAGTAACCCCTATCCTGCCCCTCCTATACGGTCGCCCTCTATAATAAAGTTATTAACCCCTATCCTGCCGATCCCGCACCTCGCCGCAACTAAATAAATAGTTTAACCCCTAAACCGCCGCTCCCAGACCCTGCCGCAACCTATATTAAATTTATTAACCCCTAATCTGCCCCCCCTACACCGTCGCCACCTATAATAAATTTATTAACCCCTATCCTGCCCCCCACTACACCGCCGCCACTGTAATACATTTATTAACCCCTAAACCTAAGTCTAACACTAACCCTAACACCCCCCTAACTTAAATATTAATTAAATAAATCTAAATAATATTTCTATTATGAACTAAATTAATCCTTTTTAAAACTAAATACTTACCTTTAAAATAAACCCTAATATAGCTACAATATAAATAATAATTATATTGTAGCTATCTTAGGATTTATTTTTATTTTACAGGTAACTTTCAATTTATTTTAACTAGGTACAATAGCTATTAAATAGTTATTAACTATTTAATAGCTTACCTAGCTAAAATAAAGAGAAATTTACCTGTAAAATAAAAACTAACCTAAGTTACAATTACACCTAACACTACACTATACTTTAATAAATTATTCCTATTTAAAACTAAATACTTACCTGTAAAATAAACCCTAAGATAGCTACAATGTAATTAATAATTACATTGTAGCTATCTTAGGATTTATATTTATTTTACAGGTAACTTTGTATTTATTTTAGCTAGTTAGAATAGTTATTAAATAGTTATTAACTATTTAATAACTACCTAGCTAAAAGAAATACAAAATTACCTGTAAAATAAATCCTAACCTAAGTTACAATTAAACCTAACACTACACTATCTTTAAATGAATTAAATAAATTAACTACAAATAACTACAATTAAATACAATTACATAAAATAACTAAAGTACAAAAAAAAGCTAAGTTACAAAAAATAAAAAAAATAAGTTACAAACATTTTAAAAATATTACAACAATTTTAAGCTACTTACACCTAATCTAAGCCCCCTAATAAAATAACAAAGCCCCCAAAATAAAAAAAATGCCCTACCCTATTCTAAATTAAAAAAGTTCAAAGCTCTTTTACCTTACCAGCCCTTAAAAGGGCCTTTTGTGGGGGCATGCCCCAAAGAATTCAGCTCTTTTGCCTGTTAAAGAAAAATACAACCCCCCAACATTAAAACCCACCACCCACATACCCCTAATCTAACCCAAACCCCCTTTAAAATAACCTAACACTAATCCCCTGAAGATCATCCTACCTTTAGTCGTCTTCACTCAGCCGAGCAGCGATGGAACCGAAGAGGAGACACAGAGCAGCAGAAGTGATCCTCCAAGCGGCGCTGAAGAAATCTTCCATCCGATGAAGTGATCCTCCAAGCGGCGCTGAAGAACTCTTCCATCCGGCGATGTCATCTTCCAAGAGGCGCTGAAGAAGTCTTCTATCCGGGCGATGTCATCTTCCAAGCCGGGTCTTCAATCTTCATCCCGCCGACGCGGAACATCCTTCTTTACCGACGGACTACCGACGAATGAAGGCTCCTTTAAGGGACGTCATCCAAGATGGCGTCCCTTCAATTCCGATTGGATGATAGGATTCTATTAGCCAATCGGAATTAAGGTAGGAAAAATCTGATTGAATCATCCAATCAGATTCAAGTTCAATCCGATTGGCTGATCCAATCAGCCAATCAGATTGAGCTCGCATTCTAATGGCTGTTCCGATTTGTAACTTAGCTTTTTTTTTTTTTTGTACTTTAGTTAGTTTATGTAATTGTATTTAATTGTAGTTATTTGTAGTTAATTTATTTAATTCATTTAAAGATAGTGTAGTGTTAGGTTTAATTGTAACTTAGGTTAGGTTTTATTTTACAGGTAATTTTGTATTTCTTTTAGCTAGGTAGTTATTAAATAGTTAATAACTATTTAATAACTATTCTAACTAGCTAAAATCTTAGGGTTTATTTTACAGGTAAGTATTTAGTTTTAAATAGGAATAATTTATTAAAGTATAGTGTAGTGTTAGGTGTAATTGTAACTTAGGTTAGTTTTTATTTTACAGGTAAATTTCTCTTTATTTTAGCTAGGTAAGCTATTAAATAGTTAATAACTATTTAATAGCTATTGTACCTAGTTAAAATAAATTGAAAGTTACCTGTAAAATAAAAATAAATCCTAAGATAGCTACAATATAATTATTATTTATATTGTAGCTATATTAGGGTTTATTTTAAAGGTAAGTATTTAGTTTTAAATAGGATTAATTTAGATCATAATAGAAATATTATTTAGATTTATTTAATTAATATTTAAGTTAGGGGGGGTGTTGGGGTTAGTGTTAGACTTAGGTTTAGGGGTTAATAATTTTATTACAGTGGCGGCGGTGTAGTGGGGGGCAGGATAGGGGTTAATAAATTTATTATAGGTGGCGACGGTGTAGGGGGGGCAGGATAGGGGTTAATAAATGTAATATAAGTTGCGGGGGTCCTGGAGCGGCGGTTTAGGGGTTAAACTATTTATTTAGTTGCGGCGAGGTGCGGGATCGGCAGGATAGGGGTTAATAACTTTATTATAGAGGGCAGGATAGGGGTTACTAGGTATAATGTAGGTGGCGGTGGGCTCCGGGAGCGGCGGTTTAGGGGTTAATATGTATAGAGTAGCTTGCGGTGGGCTCCGGGAGCGGCAGTTTAGGGGTTAATACATATATTATAGTTGCGGTGGGCTCCGGCGGGAGCGGCGGTTTAGGGGGTAATAACTTTATTTAGTTGCAGTGGTGTAGGGGGGCAGATTAGTGGTGTTTAGACTCGGGGTACATGTTAGGGTGTTAGGTATAGACAGCTCCCATAGAAATCAATGGGATGTCTGGCAGCAGCGAACTTGTACTTTCGCTATGGTCAGACTCCCATTGATTCCTATGGGATCCGCCGCCTCCAGGGCGGCGGATTGAAAACCAGGTACGCTGGGCCGGAAAAGTGCCGAGCGTACCTGCTAGTTTTTTGATAACTAGCAAAAGTAGTCAGATTGTGTGCGGAACATCTGGAGTGACGTAAGAATCGATCTGTGTCGGACTGAGTCCGGCGGATCGAAGTTTACGTCACAAAATTCTACTTTTGCCGGTCTCTAGCCTTTGATAACTAAGGCGAATCAGCCTCGCCACAAATACGCTGCGGAATTCCAGCGTATTTGAGGTTGACGGCTTGATAACTAGACCCCTAGGTGTAATTAGTTTAAACTTCTTGTAATATTTTTTTATTTTTTGTAATTTAGTGGGGTTTTTTGTATTATAGATTAGTTTATGTAATTGTATTTTAGTTTAGCTAATTGTAGGTAATTTATTTAATTAATTTAACGATAATGTAGTGTTAGGTGTATTTGTAACTTAGGTTAGGATTTATTTTACAGGTAATTTTGTACTTATTTTAACTAGGTAGCTATTAAATAGTTATTAACTATTTAATAGCTATTGTACCTAATTAAAATAAATACAAAGTTGCCTGTAAAATAAATATAAATCCTAAAATAGCTACAATGTAATTATTAGTTATATTGTAACTATCTTAGGGTTTATTTTATAGGTAAGTATTTAGTTTTAAATAGGAATAATTTATTTAATCATAGGAATATTATTTTGTTTAATTAAAATTATATTTAACTTAGGGGGGTGTTAGGATTAGGGTTAGAGTTAGGTTTAGGGGTTAATAACTTTATTATAGTAGCGACGACATTGCGGGCGGGAGATTAGGGGTTAGTAATTGTAGGTAGATAGCGGCAATGTAAGGGAGGGCAGATTAGGGGTTAATACATTTATTATAGTGGCGGCGAGGTCCGGTTGGCAGATTAGGGGTTAATAAGTGTAGTTAGGTAGCAGCGATGTTGGGGGGGCAGATTAGGGGGTAATAAATATAATATAGATGTCAGCGATGTTAGGGGCAGTAGATTACGGGTTCATAGCTATAATGTAGGAGGCGGCGGTGTCCGGTCGGCAGATTAGGGGTTAAAAATTTTTATTAGAGGGTTGGTGATGTGGGGGGGGGGGGCTCGGTTTAGGGGTACATAGGTAGTTTATGGGTGTTAGTGTACTTTATAGCACAGTAGTTAGGAGCTTTATGTTCCGGCGTTAGCCCATAAAGCTCTTAACTACTGACTTTTTTTGGCGGTAGGAGTCTTGTCGGTAGAGGCTCTACCGCTCACTTCTTCCAAGACTCCAAATACCAGCGTTAGGCAAATCCCATTGAAAAGATAGGATACGCAATTAACGTAAGGGGATCTGCGGTAGCCTGGAGTCGCGGAAAGAAAGTGAGCGGTAGACCCTTTCTTGCCTGACTCTAAATACCAGCAGGCGGCAAAAAAACGCTGCTTTTGACGGCTAACGCCAAACTCTAAATCTAGCCGTAAGACTGTACCCATGTCTGCCTAAAAAAGAAGCAAAAACATAAGGGATAATAAAGTGAGGGCTAATATTGTCTCTGCAAGAGATTTAAAATAAACTTATATACTGTACATACTCCAAAAATGGGTTGCTTTCCATCCCTAGGATGTTGCAACTGCAACAATATGATAAAAGGAGATTCCTTTGTTCATCCTCAAATGGGAAAGAAATTTAAAATAAAGGGATATTATACCTGCAACATAGACTTTGCAATCTATCTTTTCAAATGCCCCTGTTCTAAAATCTATTTCGGCGAGCCCACTCGCAGGATTAGAGACCGTATAAATGAGCACAAGTCAAATATTAGGACTAGTGATAAGAAAATACCAGTATCAAATCACTTTGTTGATTTTGGACATAGTATATCTCAACTCAGGTTCCAAATCATTGGCTACGTTAAATGACCAAGGAGAGGAGGTGATAGGGAGAGACTCCTCAAAACCAGGGAGGCATTCTGGATATATAGGTTGCAAAGTCTAAACCCTTTGTGTATTAACAAAGAAATCGATTGGAATTTCTGATATTGGTGAAACTTAGGTTTAAAATATATACATTTTTTTTTCTATCAAAATATCTGTAAATAGCACATATGCCAAATGTTTACTTAGAGAGCTCTTGGTTTAACCGGTACTACTAGTGATGATTTTATTTTTATGTAAATATTTTGGGTATAGTGTGTAATGCAATATAAAATATATATACTCTTTTAAATGTACAACCTTACCATAAGGGTAACAGTATACCTGATTTAATATTTGTATGAAGTAGAATACTTGATGAAGGTTACCTGTGTGTTACTATTAGCCCCTCCCATTATTGGGTATAAAGTATGTAGGTTGTATATGCTGTATACCACATGAATAAAGTGATGGTAAACAATATGTAATCTTGTATATCTATGCACTATAACAGTATTATATACATTCCAACCACCCAAATAATAATTATTATAGTCGCAAGTATAACTTTATAATTTAATTAGAACTTACCGACCTGACTTTTTTTTCGAACTCTAACTCCACCCACTCTGTAAGTCTCCCCTTCAAACAAGTGACGTCTCTATCAATACCGCCCCCTACATACGTCACTGTAATTGCGCGCTCCTGTTAATTGTAATAACCATACGCATGCACAATTCCATCATGGGCAGTATTTACAGTAAACATTCAATCACTCTATTTGTTAAGGCTATTATTCATGCGCATCTATAATTGTTAACGCGCACAAAGAATTAAAGTGATATCGGATTTTACTAGCTCTTGCGCAACTACACGCATGTGCTATAGGACATCACATTGACTAAAGCGAGCCAGTTGGACGGAGATCCGATTGGATAGTAGAAAGCCAATTTAAAAAAAACAACTATTATGTGAATAAAAAAAGAGAAAAATTAGAGAGAGTAGTATATACCACTTATTTTTACCTCACGGTGCCTCCCTCAGACAATTATTATATATAGTAAAAAAGAAGGAGATATTAGGGACTACACGCATTCAATACCATATTTGGATATTTTCTTAATAGGGGACATTGATACACATAGGCCTCTATTTATCAAGGTCTGTCGGACCTGATCCGACAGTGCGGATCAGGTCCGACAGACCTCGCTGAATACGGCGAGCAATACGCTCGCCGTAATCAGCATTGCACCAGCAGCTCACAAGAGCTGCTGGTGCAATGCCGCCCCCTGCAGACTCGCGGCCAATAGGCCGCCAGAATGGGGGTGTCAATCAACCCTATCATACTCGATCGGGTTGATTTCCGGCGATGTCTGTTCGCCTGCTCAGAGCAGGCGTAAATATTATGGAGCAGCTGTCTTTGTGACCGCTGCTTCATAACTGTTGTTTCTGGCGAGCCTGCAGGCTCGCTAGAAACACGGGGCATCAAGCTCCATTCTGAGCTTAATAAATATGTTTCATAGTATCAAAACTGCCCTATACCGTAAACCGATTGCCACCAATGCCATCCTTCATGCCTGTAGTAACCACCTGAAACATACAGGATTTGGTGTGGCTAAGGGTCAGTTCATCTGACCCTTAGCCACACCAAACAGGATGAACAGGATTTTGAGAAAGAAAGCTTGACTTTGGTGGCACATTTATTGGATAGAGTTTATACTAAGAAAGTGGCCAATCAAGCACTTTTAGAGGTTAGTCGCATGGACAGGGACCAGCTACTTGTGGAACAATGTTCCACGAGGAGAAAAAAGAATTTTGATACATCTAAGCCTACCTTTATAACAACTTATAGTGCACAATTTGATCAAATCTGTGAAATTGTGAAGAATTATCTTCCAATTCTTACAGCTAAAGTTTTTGTGTCGCAAGGCTGCAACTTTGTGTCAAGGAGAGATTTTACACTTGGGAATACACTATCTCCGAGTTTATTACGCCAGTCTCCTACAAACAGAAGCAGTTGGTTGGAAGTCAAGGGTCATTTCAAATGCCACTTTAGCAACTGTATACCATGTGGGTTTACAAAGATTGCACAGAATTTTCAGTCATGTGTTACCCAGAAGGTTTATGACCTTGACTCCTATACCAACTGTCGCTCCACTTTTGTGATCTATATGGTGGATTGCACACAATTTAAAAAGCAATATGTGGAGTCCACCACCAGGGAAACAATAAGCAGGATAAGGGAGCATTTAAAGAATATTGAAAATGGTATTGAGTGTTCTGATTTGGCCAGACATTTTATACATTTTCATGATAAAGCAGTTGCAACGTTTAAATGGCAGGTGATAGAACATCCAAATTGCTATATAGAGAAGCCTTCTAGATCTTCCAATTGAAGAAGACCAGAAGGCCCAATGGATTTAACATAGATGGTGACATCATTAACTTTTGGTGTCGACAAAATTAATCTAGGGATTGTAGATTGAATTTAACAATTTGATTGGACTCTATGTAGCTAATAGGACATATCATCCCTCCTTTTTGACAGGTTAGAGATGATGTTGTTGATCATTCCATCTCATACTCTACTCACACTGCCATAATTTTTTCAAGTAATAGTCCTAATGTAATTTTTCCAGTTATTGTATATTGTTTGAAAGTTTAGGTCTCTCTGCTAAGTCTATGTTTGTTGGATGATTTCCTCTTGCTTACCCAGTAGCTAATAACCATGGTTAGGTTATCTTGCATTGAATAATAGCTTTTATTTACTAATGAGGTCATCACCCATCAAACTAGATACAATGTTCCATCTCTATGCCAATTAATAATAGAGTTTAATAATTAGTTTATTTTAAAACTTCTTTATTTCCTCTTGTGGTTTTCATATTTCTTTAAACTGAGGACAGTTTTATTATTCTCTATTATTCTTTTCTATGGATGTTATAACATTGATAATGTAAAGAGGCACCTAACATATCACATAGGATTGGATAGATCCCTTTACATAACCCTTTGTTTACCTTTTTATATTAAAATTAATATTCACTTTTTTAATGTATATGGGGTATGACTAATGATTAGGTATCACATTAATCCTGTGATTGTATTCAACAATGATTTACTATTTGGGCTGTTGTACTAACTTTGTCATGTTTAACAATTCTGAATAATGGATATAGGGCTCACATAACTGGGGTAATCCTGTGTTATATATATATTTTGGTATAACTTTTTCCCTCCTAACCTACTTGATTTTTCGGTACCTTTGTGTACAATATTAATTATGTGACAAATGTTTAAATTTTGTGCAAACGGTTTTTGTACCCAGTTCTAACAGTATTATCTTATGCATGCTGTACCTGTTCTCATTTTATTCATGTATATGGTAATTTACCTTTAAGAATGCAGCCTAGGTTTTGATTATAACTGAGGACTCAGGTGTATTTAAGAAGTTTTTTCTTAAGCTGCGAGGGTATTTTTGCTTTTTAGCTACTTTTATAATACTTCCATAATAAAGACCTTTATTTGATTTCATACGCTTTGAGATTCGCTGGTTTTCTTTTGCTGCATCGATATATATATATATATATATATATATACACGCACACACATATACATATGCACACGCACACACACATACATATAAATATACATATACACACGCGCACACAATATATATATATATATTTATATATGTGTGTGTGTGTATACAGTATGTATGTATGGGTATATGTGTGTGTATGTGCATATATATATATATATATATATATATATATAATGTGTGTGTGTATGTATTTATGTATGAGTATATGTGTGTGCGTGTGTGTGTGTATATATATATATTGTCCTTATTCACTGTGTAATAGTAGATATAGCTGTGTCAGCGTGGATACTCTGGACTACGCTATTGCCTGTTTTTATCTTTGAAAAATAAAGCTCTTTGACTTTTTATCTGGGAAGTGCCTGAGTCTTCTATGTATATATATATATATATACATACATATACGGCTTCCACCAATCCTTTCATGTACAACGAGCTGGACACCAAAGGGGGAACACAACGATTAAAGGATGCCAGATTCATCATCGATCTGCTAAAGAAAGCAGGAGCTGTGGACGGAGGATCGGCGTTAGGTTACCATAACGCAAAGGTATTTTAAAAAATAAGCATCATTGTAAACTTTAAAGTGCCACTGTTTTTAAGAGTATTATTATGTAATACTGGCCTTTAATTTGTTAAAGTTTACAATCACTTTCATTTTCTTTTTTTCAAATTCACAAATAAATTGCTATTTGGGTGCTTATTCAGAATTTTAGATGCTCAACTTGCATACTCCGTTCAATATACTACTGCAATATGTGCAAAATTCGCACTGCTGTGTCTAAACGCACGTGTTCTGCTAATAACAGCATAGAAAACAGTTATAGCTTATATCATTGCAATAAACCTATATCACACTGCTGCGTCTAAACGCACGTGTTCTGCTAATAGCAGCATAGAAAACAGTTTTTGACATTTTGGATGTTTTGTACAGTACCATTTCAGTAAATATCCCATTAAACAAGTGTTCTGTGTTTCATCTACGTTATTATATACGCAAGTTCAATATACTCATTAAATACTCTTTCAGAAATGACAAAACAGATTTAAACTAATCACAGTTTGCATTACTTTTTAACATATAGGCCTCTAGTTATTAAGTTCTGGCGGACCTGATCCGACACTGCGGATCAGGTCCGCCAGACCTCGCTGAATACGGCGAGCAATACGCTCACCGTATTCAGCATTGCACCAGCAGCTCACAAGAGCTGCTGGTGCAACGCCGCCCCCTGCAGACTCGCGGCCAATAGGCCGCCAGCAGGGGGGTGTCAATCAACCTGATTGTACTCGATTGGGGGGATTTCCGGCGATCTCTGTCCGCCTGCTCAGAGCAGACGGACAGGTTATGGAGCAGCAGTCTTTGTGACCGCTGCTTCATAACTGCTGTTTCTGGTGAGCCTGAAGACTCGCCAGAAACACGGGGCATCAAGCTCCTTACAGAGCTTGATAACTATGCCCCATAGTATCTTCTCTCCTTTAGCTCTTTAATGATGAAACATAACTGCTAACTGCCATTGTACGTCTGTACACCACATGGCAAAATACATCAATCAATATAACACAAAGTAAGGTTTAATATAGGTACACCTGAAATATACATAATCATTGTGCATCTATTGGTTTTAATGATACAGTAAAGCTTTTATAGTTTTATACCTGGCATTAATTGCTAATAAACTCATCATACAACACTCAATACTTGCTTTTAACTGAACATATAACATTAATTAACCCTTATGAGTCCCTTACATGTCAGTTTTAGTTATTTAAACAGTTTTACACACCTGTAGAACAATGAGAACCAAAAGCAGTTACCATTCTGGCTCCTTATTTTCTTTATTTCTGGCCAGAATGTCAATCCCCCCCTTATTACAGCATCATGCGCCACCTACAGGCTACTTACAGAACACCTTTACAGAACTCAGAAACTTCAAAGGAAAAAAAAAACTGTGTGATGTACATTTTTCTAATAATTTCCAGTCTAATTTCCAGTCCATCACAAATACATACACACACTTGCATATATATATATATATATATATATATATATATATATATATATATATATATATATATATATATATATATATATATATATATATATATACAGCCCTTCTCTTCCCTCACATTTTCTTCATTTGAAGCACACATGATTTGTTTATTCTCTCCCCTCTCTATACGTGTTGCAGTCATATACCGCCCCCTGACTCCCCAACTCAATTTTTAGATCACTTTGCTGCCTGGCTTCCGTATTTCCTTTCTTCAGACACCCCTGCCCTCATTCTTGGCAACTTCAACATCCCTCTTGACAATCCCACTGCCTCATCTGCAAAACAACTTCTTCAACTCACTTCCTCTTTCAGCCTGTCACAATGGACTGACTCTCCCACTCACAAAGATGGTCACTCCCTTGATCTGATTTTCACCTATCAATCTCAAATTTCACAAACTCCCCTTTTCCTCTTTCTGACCACCATCTCCTAATTTGCAACATAACTTCCCTCCCTACAACTCCCCCTCCCTCTACCCCTCACCAAAACTTCACAGAAGCACTAAGTCATTAGATCTGCAACAACTCGCTAGCTCTCTCAAACCTCTCCTCTTAACCATCACCTGCTTTTCCTGCCCTGACCAATCTATCTGCCATTACATCTCCACCCTTACATCAGTCATTGACAATCTGGCCCTCCAACCATAGCTCAAAAACCACACTCTCATCCTCAGCCCTGACATACTCCTCTGACACGGTACATACGCAGATGTTCCCGTACTGCTGAGCGACACTGGAGGAAATCTCGGAGTTCAGCTGACTTTCTTCACTACAAGTTCATCCTGAACTCCTACTATTCTGCCCTTAATCTTTATAAGCAACAATACTTCTCTAATCTCATCTCTATTCTTTCCTCTAACCCAAAACGTTTGTTTTCCACATTCCTACCCCACCTCCTAATACAACTTCTCTCTCAGCTCAAGATTTTGCCAGCTACTTCAATAACAAAATTGACTCCATCAGAAATTAAATCAGCTCTCAACATACTATGGGTTTCACACCCCCTCAAAAGCTCACAATCAGGTCACAATCAACCAAAACCCAAATATCCAAAAATGTAGCTCTTTTGCCCCTGTTAACAAGGATGAACTTTCTGCCCTTATACTGTCCTCCCACCTCACTACCTTTCCCCTCGACCCCATCCCCTCACAGCTACTCCCCTCCCTCTCTTCTACTCTCACCCACATACTGTCAGGGTTTTTTCCCTGTTGTGTTTGCCATGTGCTGCTGGCAGCAATTTTACTCACCTCTCTTCCTGACTATGGTGCATTGTGGGGGATGCTGCTCAATTCCTGCACTTCCTTTTATGACCAAACTGCTGTGCATCATCCATGTGAGACAGGATGCAGTCTCAGAATTGTGATGTCATCACTTATTATTTAAAGGGCCTCTGTTCAGTATGCTTTGCCTTTGCGTTGTCTGAGACCTGTTTGTGAGAGTTCCGGTGTATTACCTGGCTGCCTGACGTCCTTCCTGGTTCCTGATCCCTGGCTTGTTCCCGACTCTGCTGTTTTCCTTGTTCCTGATTCTGGCTCGTCTGTTATTTGACTTGTGGACTTTTTATTATTTTTTGCTATTAATAAAGGTGTGATTATTTTTGCACTTCTCGTCTCAGTCTGATTCCTGGCACCCTGACACATACTCGCACACATTTTCAACCTCTCCCTCAGCACTGGCATATTTCCCTCATCTCTTAAACACCTATACTCAAAAAACCTTCCCTCGATCCAACCTCCCCATCCAACTACAGCCCTATTTCCCTACTTCCTCTTGCCTCAAAGCTCCTTGAAAAGCTAGTATATGCATGTCTATCCCATTTCCTTATACCAAACTCTCTTCTTGACCCATAGCAATCTGGATTTCGTCACCATCACTCCACAGAGACAGCAATTGTCAAGGTTACCAACGATCTACTTACAGCAAAATCCAAAGGCCACTTCTCTCTGCTTATCCTCCTTGACCTGTCTGCAGCCTTTGACACTGTTGATCACCCTCCAAACCCTTTAATCCAGCATCTGCGACACAGCTCTCTTGGGGTTCTCTTCCTATCTGTCTAACCGTAGATTTAGTGTAGCCTTCTCCGGAGCATCCTCTGCCCCGTTACGACTTTCTGTTGGGGTACCTCAAGGCTCTGTCCTCTAAGGTGGCGGACTGCAATCAGCCCGATCGAATATCATCGGGTTGATTGACACCCCCCTGCTAGCGACTGATTATACTAGAACTGCTGGTGCAATGATAAATGCTGACAGTGTATTCTGTCTGCATTTATCGATGTGCAGCGGACATGATCCGCTATATCGGATTATGTCCACTCGCACATACATAAATTGACCCCCTTGGCTAAAGCCTGCTGCTTCCACCTTAAAAACATTTTTAAAATTGGACATTTTCTTACACAAGACACAACTAAGATTTTAATCCACTCTCTCATCTTTTCCTACCTCGACTACTGCAACTCCGTCCTCTGTGGTCTACCTAGCTGCTGCATAGCTCCTTTACAATCCATTATGAATGCCTCTGCCAGGCTCATCTTCCTTACATGTCGCTCTTTATCTGCCGCACCTCTCTGCCAATACCTTCACTGGCTTTCTTCTTGCCTCTAGGATTAAACACAACATCCTCCCTCTGACATAGAAAGCCCTCAACTGCACTGCTCCCCCCTACATTTCAGAACTTGTCTCCAGATACTCTCCCTCCTGTCCCCTTTGATCTGCTCACAATCTCCTCCTCTCCTCCTCCGTTGTTACTTCCTCACATTCCCGTTTACAGAACTTCTCCAGACTGGCCCCCATCTTGTGGGACTCCCTGCCTCGCTCCACAAGACTCTCCCCTAGTTTTAACAGCTTTAAGCCCTCCCTAAAGACTTACTATTCAGGGATGCATACAACCTACACTAACCTTTCATAACTCCATTGCTTTCCCTTTTAACCCCTTAGAATGCAAGACTATGAGCCCAGTTGTTTGCAGATCTTCATAAGAGCCGACTACAACAGTGAAACTCTCGGCCGGGCCCTCTACCCACTTGATCCTTACAAAGTTATCCTGTATACCGACTATGTTTACACACTTCAGAATCTGTTGGTGCTCTACAAATACCTGATAACAAATAAATATATATATATGGCCAGAATACATATTAAGCGCTAACATTTGCGCAAAAGCTATAAAGTTTATCACTGGTGTTTGTCGAGTTTACCGCTGGTAGTATAAGTTGAAAGTAAACGCGATCGCTTGAGTACAATTGCAATTTTCCGCTAGAATGATTACCACATCTTTAGAGCTCTGGTTAACTGTTATGCAAAACAAAAAAGTTTCACAAAGCACATAAAAATACATTACAAAGTACAGTTACACACATTTAAAAACACCATCTAATATAAATTATTCTTAAAAAAAATTGAACACAAAAGTTATAAGGGCTCAAAGATTTGAAGTCTCAGGTGTAAGAAAAAAGCAAACAAAGGGCTTTAACATTGAGATACATACATATACATGCCTTAATATGTATGTGTGTGTATATATATATATATATATATATATACTGTATATATAAATATATGTGTGTGTGTAGATATGTATTTATTTGTTTGTGTGTGTGTGTATATATATATATATATATATATATATACAGTATATGAGGCCCATTTATCAAGCTCCGTATTGAGCTTGTGGGCCCCTGTTTCTGGCGAGTCTTCAGACTCGCCAGAAACAGCAGTTATGAAGCAGCGGTCTAAAGACTGCTGCTCCATAACCCTGTCCGCCTGCTCTGAGCAGGTGGACAGGAATCGCCACAATTCAATCCGATCGAGTACGGTCGGGTTGATTGACACCTCCCTGCTGGCGGCCAATTGGCCGCAAGTCTGCAGGGGGCGGTGTTGCACCAGCAGCTCTTGTGAGCTGCTGGTGCAATGCTGAATACGGAGAGCGTATGTTGTTGGATCTTAGGGGACGGGCTGGAGTATATTTGTTGATGAGTGAGGACAGGTAGGGGGGGGCTTCATTGGTAAGGGCTTTGAAGGTCAGAGTGAGAATTTTGAATTTAATTCTGCTGTGAATGGGGAGCCAGTGAAGGAACTCACAGAGGGGTGCAGCGGATACAGAGCACCAGGAGAGGTGGATTAGCCTAGCAGAGGCATTTAGGATGGATTGAAAGGGCGAGAGGCGGGAGAAAGGAATTCCAGTTAGTAGGTTATTACAGTAGTCAAGCCAGGAAATTACTAGAGAATGGATTAGCTGTTTAGTAGTTTCAGCACTCAGAAAAGGACAAATTTTGGAGATATTGCGTAGGTGGTTGCGACAGGATGAACTGAGTGATTGGATGTGGGGTATGAAGGACAGATTGGAGTCAAGTGTAACTCCTAAGCAGCAGACTTATGGTGATGGGGAGATAGTTGTGTCACCAACAGAGATAGTAAAGTTAGAAACTGGAGTAGAATTAGATGGGGGGGTAAGAGGAAGCTCAGTCTTGGATATGTTGTTTTTTAGGTGGTGAGAGGCCATACAGGAAGAAATGTCAGATAAGCAGTCGCTGATGTGGGAAAGGACAGAAGGAGAGAGTGCAGGGGTGGATAGGTAGATTTGAGTATCATCAGCATAGAGGTGATATTTGAAGCCATGGCTACTGATAAGTTTACCCAGTGAGAAATTATAAATAGAGAAGAGTATAGGGCCTAGAACAGAGCCTTGAGGTACTCCAGCAGACAGAGGCAATGAAGAGGAGGAGTCGCCAGCAAATGAGACAGAAAAGGACAGAGCCCAATGGAGCTGAGAGTCCGTAGGAGGTGGGGATGGTCAACAGTATCAAAGGCAGAAGACAGGTCAAGTAAGATAAGTATAGAATAGTGGCCATTGTTTTTAACAGAAAGATGAAAGAAGATCCTTAGTAACTTTGGTGAGGGCAGTCTCAGTTTAGTGTTGCAGACAGAAGCCAGTATTGCAGGGAGTCAAGCAATGAATTGGAGGATAGGAAGTGGGTTAGGCGATCGAAAACTAGTTTTTCCAGGACTTTTGAAGCTAGCGGAAACAGTGATATGGGGCGGTAGCTTGCTGGAGAATTGGGGTCGAGGGAGGGTTTTTTGAGGATGTGGTGACCTTTGCATGTTTGATGGTTGATTGAAATGAACCAGTAGTAAGGGATCGGTTGAATTTGTGAGTAAGAGCTGGGGTGAGGGTAGAAGACAGAGAATGTATTAGATGTGAATGGATAAGGTCAAGTGGGCAGGTAGTGAGGTGTGAGGAAGACATTAGGGAACTCACTTCATTCTCAGTGGTTGGGGGAAAGGTACCGAGAGTGGTGAAGGGGGTGACCGGGGTGGAGAAGTGAGGTTGCAGTCTTGTGGTGGGATGTTACTTCGGATGGTAAGTGTTTTGTTGAAAAAGTAGTCTGCCAAGTCTTGAGCACTAAAGGCAGATGAAGGGGTGGTGCAGGTGGTTAGAGGATAGTGCTGGAAATGGAGAAGAGACATTTAGGGTTTGAGGAGTGAGAAGATATGACAGAAGAAAAGTAATTTTGCTTTGCTAAGTGAAGGGCAGAGGAGTAAGAATAAAGACTGACCTTATAGTGTAGGAAATCGGGTCCAGAGCGGGATTTCCTCCAGGCACGTTTAGCAGCACGGTAACATTTTTGTAGATAGCGTGTTTGCTGAGAGTGCCAGGGCTGGAGCTGACGACGTGGGGTACACATATAAACACATTTGTATACATATATTGACATACAGCCAGATTAGGAGTTTTGAGCGCTATAGGGAAATTAACGACCGCAACATTTTCAGCGTTATTTCACCTCCTTATAGCGCTGCTATTACAGGTTTACAAAAAGCAGGCTTGTGTCGGCGATATGGTTGCGTTGAGCTCCATACCGCACTGAAATCAAGTGCTGCTTTGACGTGCTCATGCATGATATCCCCATAGGCAGCAAATAAGAGGTGCTTAGATGTGGGGTTTATGTTAGAGTGTTAGGTTTAAACGTAACTTTTTCTTTTCCCCATAGACATCAATGGGGCTGCATTACAGAGCTTTTCTTTCTGCAAATGCAGGTGTTAGGCTTTTTTTTGCCGGCTCTCCCCATTGATGTCTATGGGGAAAACGTGGACGAGCACGTCAAAGCAGTGCTTGATTTCGGTGCGGTATGGAGCTCAACGCAACCATATCGCCTGCACAATTCTGCTTTTTGTAAACCTGTAATAGCAGCGCTATAGGGAGGTGAAATAACGCTGAAAATGTTGCCATCATTAATTTCCCTATAGTGCTCAGAACTCGTAATCTCACTGTATGTCAATATATGTATACAAATGTATTTATGTGTTTATATGTGTACCCCACGTCGTCAGCTCCAGCCCTCGCACTCTCAGCAAACACACTATCTACAAAAATGCTCCTGTGCTGCTAAACGTGCCTGGAGGAAATCCCGCTCGGAACCTGATTTCCTACACTATAAGTTCAGTCTTTATTCTTACTTCTCTGCCCTTTACTTAGCCAAGAAAAACTACTTTTCTTCTGTCATATCTTCTCACTCCTCAAACCCTAAACGTCTCTTTTCCATTTTCAGCACTCTCCTCTAACCAGCTGCACTACCCCTTCATCTGCCTTTAGTGCTCAAGACTTGGCAGACTACTTTTTCAACAAAACACTTAGCACCACAAGACTGCAACCTCCCATCTCCGCCCCGGTCACCACCTCCACCACTCTCAGTACAGTACCTTCCCCCAACCACTGAGAATGATGTGAGTTCCCTAATGCTTATTTTTGGGACAATGCACTGCAAAAGGCCCTTTTAAGGGCCATTGGCAGTTTAGTGTAGGCTAGGTTTTTTTTATTTTGGGTGGGGCTTTTTTATTTTGATAGGGCTATTAGATTAGGAGTAATTCGTTTTAATTTTTGATAATTTCTTTTTTACTTTTTGTAATTTAGAAAATTGTATTTTAATAATTTTTAATTTATTTTATTTTATTGTAATGTTAGTTTTTAGTGTAAGGCAGGTTAGGTTTTATTTTACAGATAACTTTGTATTTATTTTAACTAGGTAACTAGTAAATAGTTAATAACTATTTACTAACTAGTCTACTTAGTTAAAATAAATACAAACTTACCTGTGAAAAAAAAATAAAACCTTAAATGCCATATCCTCCTCTGTGGGAAGAATTATCATAATTTAACTATTTACATCCTCAATAGTGATGTCGCAAACCTAAAAATTTGGGTTCGCGAATGGCGGACGCGAACTTCCGCAAAAGTTCACGAACGGGCGAACCGCCATAGACTTCAATATGCAGGTGAATTTTAAAACCCACAGGGACCCTTTCTGGCCACAATAGTGATGGAAAAGTTGTTTCAAGGGCACTAACACCTGGACTGTGGCATGCCGGAGGGGGATCCATGGCAAAACTCCCATGGAAAATTATATAGTTGATGCACAGTCTGGTTTTAATCCATAAAGGGCATAAATCACCTAACATTCCTAAAGTGTTTGGAATAACATGCTTTAAAACATCAGGTATGATGTTGTATCGATCAGGTAGTGTAAGGGTTATGCCCGCTTCACAGTGCGCAGTGTAGGTGATACACCTGCCCTGACCATGCTTTGCAGACCAGGTATCAGTGGTCAGATGGACCCTTGCCCCAACACTGTGTGTCAGACATGCCATTATAGCAGACTTATATGGCTTTGGCGTTGCTTTTTGGTAACTAGAAGGCTGCTAAATGCAACTGCGCACCACACATGTTTTATGCCCAGCAGTGAAGGGGTTAATTAGGGAGCATGTAGGCAGCTTGTAGAGTTAATTTTAGCTTAAGTGTAGTGTAGTAGACAACCCAAAGTATTGATCTAGGTCCATTTTGGCATATTTCATGCCACCAGTTCACCGCCAAATGCGATCAAATAAAAAAAAAATTGTTCACTTTTTCACAAACTTTAGGTTTCTCACAGAAATTATTTACAACTTATGCAATTATGGCATAAATGGTTGTAAATGCTTCTCTGGGATCCCCTTTGTTCAGAAATAGCAGACTTATATGGCTTTGGCATTGCTTTTTGGTAATTAGAAGGCTGCTAAATGCAACTGCGCACCACACGTGTTTTATGCCCAGCAGTGAAGGGGTTAATTAGGGAGCATGTAGGCAGCTTGTAGAGTTAATTTTAGCTTAAGTGTAGTGTAGTAGACAACCCAAAGTATTGATCTAGACCCATTTTGGTATATTTAATGCCACCATTAAACCTCCAAATGCGATCAAATTTAAAAAAAAACTTAATTTTTTTTCGCAATTTTAGGTTTCTCACTGAAATTATTTACAAACAGCTTGTGCAATTATGGCACAAATGGTAAATGCTTCTCTGTGATCCCCTTTGTTCAGAAATAGCAGACATATATGACTTTGGCGTTGATTTCTGGTAATTAGAAAGCCGCTAAATGCTGCTGCGCATCACACGTGTATTATGGCTAGCAGTGAAGGGGTTAATTAGGTAGTTTGTAGGGAGCTTGCAGGATTAATTTTAGCTTTAGTGTAGAGATCAGCCTCCCACCTGACACATCAGACCCCCTGATCCCTCCCAAACAGCTCCCTTCCCTCCCCCACCCCACAATTGTCCCCGCCATCTTAATTACTGGCAGAAAGTTTGCCAGTACTAAAATAAAAGGTTTTTAACATTTTAATTTTTTTTTAGCATATTTACATATGCTGTGGTGTAGCATCCCCCCTTAGCCCCCAACCTCCCTGATCCCCCCAAAACAGCTCTCTAACCCTCCCCATCTGCCTTATTGGCGGCCATCTTGGGTACTGGCAGCTCTCTGCTATTATTTCACAGTCAAAAAAGTGTTGTTTTTTTTAAATGTACTGTTACACCAGATATGAGTGGTGGCACTGGGCAAGTGGGCACAGTATACGCTGTGAGCCTGACACACACGCTGGCAGGCAGGCAACTGCAATTATATTACACAGGAAAAAAAACAAAAAGCAGACTGATGTTCTAGCCCTAAAAAGGGCTTTTTGGGGTGCTGTCCTTACAGCAGAGATCAGATGAGTCCTTCAGGACTGTAGTGGACACTGAATACACTAGCCTAGCTATCGATTTCCCTATTAAATCAGCAGCAGCTACACTGTCTCTCCTCTCACTAAGAATGCAGCTTCCAAATGAATCTAAAATGGATGCTGTCCAGGAGGTGGGAGGGTCTGGGAGGGAGGGTCTGCTGCTGATTGGCTGTAATGTGTCTTCTGACTGTGAGGTACAGGGTCAAAGTTTACTCAATGATGACAAATAGGGGGCGGATCGAACATCGCATATGTTCGCCCGCCGAGGCGAACGCGAACATGCTATGTTCGCCGGGAACTATTTGCCAGCGAACTATTCGCGACATCACTAATCCTCAAGTTTAATGTAAACTTTTCACTTAATTTCTAACGTAGAAATAAACACACAACTTCTTGGTTATAAAACCCGTAGGTCATGTTTATTGTGGCAACACAGGAACCAAACGACCAGAACGAATAAACATGGACCAGGGGGGCAGCAATCAGGTACTAGCTAATGCGTAGTAACCCTTACTAACAAGATGGGCAGTACCAGGGCACAGGAGAGGAAGCAGAGCGTAGCTCAATACTAGAAATGCTTAGGGAGTTCTCGGCTTCAAATCACACAGACAGGGAACACCCCAGACATGCGTCTGAGGAATTCACCCCTGACTGGAAGTAGCCGTCACTCTACTTTGATCACATCCTGCCCCCAGACACTGTCCACCCGCCACGAGATCACACACATATTCAGGGCCACTCTCGCCACTACCCAAAACTCACACAAATAGGAGTAGGGACTGTCTTAGGTCTTCAATAAACAGGTCCATGCCATGGTCCGAAAGATTTACCCCGTCGCCTCAGTAGAGGCTCCAGTCAGCTGCCGTAAGGGTTTTGTGCTCCACAACAAAGCCCCTAAGCTCAAACATTAATTTCCTTACGTCCCTGTTGAGCTTTTTCCGGACCTAAAAAGTGGCCCTATGGCTGGCCATATGACGCCATGTCAACCTGGGAATAATATTCGACCATCCCATTCTCACACCAGGCATCCAAGCTTTGAAGGTGTGCAGGTCCGACTGGATCACTGCACTCAAGACCCAAGATCATTTCCACCTAAGTGGAGGATCAAAACGGGGGGTTTCTCCCAGCGTTTTATGGCATCTTGCAGTAATCCAGGCAGATCTGCCCAGCAAAGGCCTCTCCTTCCTAACCACCTAACAACCACCCTAGATGATGAGAACCCCAGTTGCTGTCCTCCGGGTCGAGTAGAAGCTTGGATGGCTACCCAGTGCATGAACGAGTGCCCCACAATCCAGACACATAGCGGACCACTGCTAGGCCCTGCAAAAAAAACAAGTGTTAGGGCCATACCACATCAATGAAAAAACATCACAACAGACACACACCGGAATACAGGTGGATAAAAGGGGCCTCACATATAATTGATATCTCCTAGATTTCCACCTCCCCAATGCCATGATATGATATGGTCAGCAGACCACCCTAAAACCGCCGCTGTCGTAGCTGCTCCAACCCTTAATGAGTGAGGAGCTATAGTATTGGGAATTAACCCTGCCGCCCATCCCAGGACCCTCCAGAATTGGAATCTTGTAAGAGGGGCACCATCCTGGTGAATTAAAAACCTATGCGAACCCACTGGATGCACGTCTGAGAAGGCCTTCATCAGGATGTAAGGGCAACTGACGGAACCCTGATTCACAGGGAGTGACAGCCAAGTACCCCTACTCTCCTGATCCACTTTGGATCAGGGAATAAATAGCAATACCCCATTGTTGGTGAATCGAACATGTTCGGACAACACACCTCCCACTATCGCCACTTTAGACTGCGGTACCAATTCCCCAACTTAAAGGGCGCCATGAAACGCCACCAAAAACAGTTGAACCTCATATTCCAAGGAACAAATGTCAGGTAGAACCTGAAGCAAAAGGAGTAACTGATCAGCAGTTATGGGTTCCCGAATGTCAGGTTGCCGCACTTCCGACCGCCCCCAGCCCTGAAGAATTTGGCGAACCAAAAATGTCTTGGAAGAGTCCGTCAGCATGAACAATTTTCAGAAAAAGGATACTGCTGCTAACTGTGCTGTCACCACCCCCTTTTTCACCTGCTTAGTTCTAAGTTCCGCAATCCATCGCAACAACCATTTTTGCTCACCTGCACAGGAAGGAAATCCCTGAACATCGCAGAAGAAAACCCATTCTTCCCAATACCTCACATAAGACTTCCAAGTGGAAGGTGCCAGGGACGCCTTCAGTAGTGGAATCAGAGACTGCCATCCAGTGCCATCTGCCAAAGGAAAGGAGGACAGGGAACACCATGAGTCTCAGCGTTAGGAGCAAATTTCCTAAAATGTTTCCACTGGAAATGAGAAAGCGCATCAGCTATAATATTAGCAACCCTAGGGACATGCCTAGCCTGAAACTCAATGTTCTGCTTAAGGCACCCCAAGACCAGAATCCTCAGATATCTAACCACTGCTGGGGATGTAGATGAGAGTCCATTGATAGCAAAAACCACACTCATATTGTCCATCCAAAAAAACACAGAACTGTTTTTAAGTTCATCTTCCCAGATCTCCAACGCCACCAGAATGGGGAAGAGCTCCAGTAGGCACATGTTCCTGGTAAGACCCTTAACAGTCCATTTGACCAGCCAAGGCTCAGTGCTCCACGTACCATCTAGCTAAGCTCCATAGCCGAAGGACCCGGCAGCATCCTTCATGTCTTTGTCAACCTTAATTCTTGCCGTAGCGGAGGTCACCCCCAGCAACAATCGCTCCATTCTTTTTAGAAAAATTCTCCCCATACTTATGACTCAACCTGTGAAGTTGAGCAGACCTAACAGGGACTGCAGCTCTTTTAACGTGCAAAAAGCTGCCAAAGCCAGTCTTTTCACTTCCTCAAGCATCTTCCGGACTTTATCTGCCGGGAGTCTGCATTCCTCGGCTACCGAGTCAATTTCTATCCCTAAGAATGTAAGACATGTACAAGGGCCCTCATTTTTTTCCTCTGCCAAGGGAACACCAAATTTAGTCATTAACAGTCTCATGGTGTGCAGAAGAAACTCACATTCCCTGGAGCCCTGTCTGCCCACCAATAAAAAATCATCCAGATAGTGAGCAATTCTATCCTCCCCCGCCACCTCAGCGACAGCCCAATGCAAGAAGGAGCTGAAAGCCTCAAAATAGGCGCAGGAAATTGAACACCCCATGTGTAAACAACGGTCAACAAAGTACGATCCGTTGAAAAAACAGCCCATGAGATTAAAACGAAGATGGGTGAATTGGCAACAGCTGGAAGGCAGATTCTATATCAAGTTTTGCCTGCAAGGCACCTTGACCCGACCTCCGAACCACCCTTAGGGCATCATCAAAGGACTGATAATGAACCATGCTCAATTCCTGTGGGATGGCATCATTGACTGACCTGCCTTTCGGGTAGGAAAGGTATTGAATCATCCTGAACTTCCCTGGGTCTTTCTTTGGCATGAGCCCTTAAGGAGAGATTACCCTAAATGGTCCGGCCATCCTACCCAGCGAAACCTCCTTAACCAATTTCTCCTTTAATGCATCTAGAAACTGGTAAGCCGATTTCAGGTTCCTGCAGCCCGCAGAACCTTTAACCTTATCTTGTACCGGAATAATGAAACCTTCCTGGAGACCCAACTCCAGCAAGGAAGCCGCATCCCTATCTGGGTACAGCGCGAGCCAACAACTTGCCCTCGTTATCCAGCCCTATCCTGTTTCTCACTTTTTTGATGCAATCTGCGGCCGGGTGAGATCCCCCGCAGTTGCGGCACGCGTGCGAAAGGAACACACAGTTCCCAGCGCGCAGTGCTTATCCTGAAATTTCCAACAAACCCTGGCGGGGCATCTGCGAAACCTACTAGCAGTACAGACCTGGTGTGATCCCGCTGGAGGAGCAGAATTCCCCGGGACCTTCTCAGGACTCAGCCTGGCCCAAAGCTGCATCTCCACACATCCAAGAAGTCAAGAAGAGGGTTACCTACCATCTTCCTGCGGAATTATTCATCATAATCCCGCCATGCTCCATCACGATAATTTTCCGCAAAGATTTCCATATTCTCCATGTATTTTAATATGGCTAAACACTGATCGGGCCACTTCTCGAAAAAGCAAGAAGCATATATCCTGAAACAACGTTGCCACTCGTGGAACGTGTCAGGGTGCTGATATTTCTTCGGCCCGGTCCCATCTTCGGCTCTTTTCTTCTGCCTTAAGAATTCCACAGAGAGCTCAAAGATATTAACATACTTCCCCTCCTGAATGCGCCGAACCGTCTTAGTTTTAAGATGTTCGTGCAGATCATAAGATGACCAGGATCGTGTATTGCCGTGGAGTGCCACCTGGCGGTTAGCAGGTCCACGTACCTCACTGACTCTGGATCTGGGTTGGGATGCCCTATCTGACTTCTCAGAGGTAATAGGTTCTGAAGATCTTTGCAACCCCTTCCTAGTAGCCTTTCTTTCCTCAGTCAACCACCTAAGCATTTTGTACATTCTCTTATGACCCTTAGCATTTAATCCCAACGCCTTGTCATTCTCTGACCCAGAATCATCCGAGGATGACGTGAAACCCCTGAACCCCACTGAAACTGAGGACTCACCGTTTTGCAACCCTGTCCTAGTCAGTAACGCCACCACACCCGAAGTCGATGGGCGCTCATCCTCTGACACCATGGAATCTGCACCGCTGTCCGTTCCTCTCTCCATGCCACTTCCGGGAATTGCCAGTAGTTGCCATGTCGCTATCCTGAAAAACAGAATGCAAGAGAGGAGTACCACGCAGGGGAAGTTCAGCTCTCCCCTTCCCCCTGCTCGTATACAGCTTATCCCCCCTCAGGCACTCTGGAACCACATGGGCGCTTTCCACGCCCCTCTCCAACATGCACACTCTGCTCTTCCTCAGAAAAATCCTCAATATCCTCACTAAAGTGTACTGTCTTTGAGGCCTGGGCAGGGGCCTTCTTGCGACTTCTAGTTGGCGCTAATTCCATATCTAGACTATGAAATTGTGATGGGGTGCCTTGCCTAGCAGCCGACCTAGTAACTACCTTCCTAGCAGCGGGCGGCATCGTGAACATGCACTGAGGCCGAATATGTCTATCATCACATTCCATCCCATCCATGCTGCCATCATCCGCGGCAAAAGCCATGCCCGTGGAATTAGAATCCACGTTATCACCTTCCATCCTACTCATACTGGGCCTAATAGGTGTCGCAGCACCTTTATTTTTGCCCGCTGAGGCCTTAGCCCCTGACAGCACGCTAGCGGCCTTATTAGCCCCCTTTTCCTGATCACCTGAACAAAGTTCGGTTCCATATTGCCTCTTATAACTTGCATATTGCCCCTCTGCTGCTCCATTGCCCCCTTTTGCAACTGCCTTAAGCCCCGAGCACTCAGAGCACCTTTAGCCACCATCGCCCCTGTAAACCCTGGAGCCAAAATTCCCCCCCGCGGCACTCCTTTCTTACCTGCAGAGCCGCGTGGGGAACTCGATGCGCTCATTTTCATGGCTGGGCGTCAAATGGAGGCACCGGAAGTGCCGTCACCGGAAGTGCCATCACTGGAAGTACCGCCGCAGGAGGACCCAATACCGGAAGTCGATGCGGAGAAGGCCGAAGGCACCGGAGGAGCCTGCGCAACACCGATCGTCAGACTATGGACCACGTGGGACCCACCCGGAGCCCGGACATCGTTGACGCCAGCATTTGGAAGAGGGACACCACAGCCACAATGGACTCATGGGACAAGGCTGCAGAAGGCCCAGGTAAGGCCAAGGCGCTCCCACTATACCCAACAATTATAGAAGGGACATTACAGGGCCACGAGGGACCAGGATTCACCTGGGAAGGTTCTGGATAAACAGCAGATGGACCGGAAGGGACACTGGGGGGGGGGGGCAGGGGCTAAATTAGAAGGGCCAGCCACTGCTTTGCCGCGAGAAGGCCCGACATAGACCGCATGGCTCAGAAGCCACATTTGAGGGGCCTACATTGACTCCCCATCCACCCTCCTGGTTAATGGCCTCTAACAGGGCCTGATCAGAGATCTCAGGCCCAGTCGTAGTACTACCACCCTCACTAGGCTCACCCTGGGAAGGGACATGGGAAGGAGAAAACAAAGGGGTTCGACCCACCATTTCAGGAGATGGTGCGATCCATTCCTCAGCTTCATCACTCTCCTCTACGACTTCTGATTTGTTTTTGGTACAATATATATCTAATACCAATATACAGTGGGGCAAAAAAGTATTTAGTCAGCCACCAATTGTGCAAGTTCTCCCACTTAAGAAGATGAGAGAGGCCTGTAATTTTCATCATAGGTATACCTCAACTATGAGAGACAAAATGTGGAAACAAATCCAGACAATCATATTGTCTGATTTGGAACAAATTTATTTGCATATTATGGTGAAAAATAAGTATTTGGTCACCTACAAACAAGCAAGATTTCTGGCTCTCACAGACTTGTATCTTCTTCTTTAAGAGGCTCCTCTGTCCTCCACTCATTACCTGTATGAATGGCACCTGTTTGAACTTCTTATCAGTATAAAGGATACCTGTCCACAACCTCAAACAGTCACACTCCAAACCAGGGCCGGATTTCCCATTAGGCACAGTAGGCATGTGCCTACAGGCGCCTTGCAGTGAGGGGCGCCTGCCTGTCAATAATAAAAAAAAAAAAAAAAAAAAAAAAAAAATTTTTTTTTTTTTTTTTTTTTTTTTTTTATGAGGGCATTTATTTTAGTAAGAATTGTGCTGCCAGGTGCCTACAAAGTCGAGTGTTTCATTGGGAATATGTTACAGCAGTTGAGGGAGCCATGAAGGAGAGAGGGGCAAAGATTAAAACTAAACCCCTCCCATTGAATTTCTAAATTCTAATTTTAAACACATTTGTTGACCCCTGGATTACATATAATCTACAACATTCCATGTTTTCCTTTGAGAGCAACATCATATGATATTTATATTTCAGAACAAAATAAATGTAACATCTGTGTGTGTTTGTACCAAAAATATCAGAGTTTACAAGATTTTTTTCCCTACATTTTATATTTTCTTCCACTGGCTGCACAGGTTGTTGATGGTGATGAGCTTGCATGCTGCTAGTTTTAATATTGCTATTGTTTACACAAAACTGTGTTTGACTCCAACAAAATGTTAAGCACATAGTCAAAGTCATCTCCAGAAAAGCAATACACTAATGGCTTGTCAATAAACATGTCCTATGAGCCCATCTGGGTCTGCACAGATGTGTATTGCTGTCTCAGAACTGACATTGACTATGTGTTTAACTCTTTTGCAAGAGGCTAACACACTTCTCTGCAAGCACTAGTGCAATAATAAAATGCCCAGCAAACTGTCACATTTGATGTCCCTTTAAATAGGGTTTTCTTTAGAATATTTTGCATTAAAAGTTTAACATGATTTGTTTTTGTTATACATAATAGAAATTGTATGGCCATTTGAGTCAAGTGAATATTGATTTTTGGTGTAGCTTCCATTACAACAAATATTGCAATTGGTGTGTGTATTTGTGTATCTCCATAAAAGGGAAAATGTAATTTTACATCTAATATTTATTTTTAGTTGTCCTAAATAATAATAAAAAAAAGTCCTCATTTTTTCCACTTTTTTCTAGGGGGGGTGGGGGGGGTGGGGGGGGGCGCTTCAGGTTTTTGTGCCTACAGGCACCTGAGATGTAAATCCGGCCCTGCTCCAAACTCCACTATGGTGAAGACCAAAGAGCTGTCGAAGGACACCAGAAACAAAATTGTAGACCAGCACCAGGCTGGGAAGACTGAATCTGCAATAGGCAAGCATCTTGGTGTGAAGAAATCAACTGTGGGAGCAAAAATTAGAAAATGGAACACATACAAGACCACTGATAATCTCCCTCAATCTGGGGCTCCACGCAAGATCTCACCCCGTGGGGTCAAAATGATCACAAGAACGGTGAGCAAACATCCCAGAACCACACGGGGGGACCTAGTGAATGACCTGCAGAGAGCTGGAACCAACGTCACAAAGGTTACCATCAGTAACACACTACGCCGCCAGGGACTCATATCCTGCAGTGCCAGACGTGTCCCCCTGCTTAAGCCAGTACATGTCCGGGACCGTCTGAAGTATGTTAGAGAGCATTTGGATGATCCAGAAGTGGATTGGGAGAATGTCATATGGTCAGATGAAACCAAAGTAGAACTGTTTGGTAGAAACACAACTCGTCGTGTTTGGAGGAGAGAGAATGCTGAGTTGCAACCAAAGAACACCATACCTACTGTGAAGCATGGGGGTGGCAACATCATGCTTTGGGGCTGTTTCTCTGCAAAGGGAACAGGACAACTGATCCGTGTACATGAAAGAATGAATGGGGCCATGTATCGTGAGATTTTGAGTGCAAACCTCCTTCCATCAGCAAGGGCATTGAAGATGAAACGTAGCTGGGTCTTTCAGCATGACAATGATCCCAAACACACCGCCCAGGCAACGAAGGAGCGGCTTCGTAAGAATCATTTCAAGGTCCTGGAGTTGCCTAGCCAGTCTCCAGATCTCAACCCCATAGAAAACCTTTGGAGGGAGTTGAAAGTCTGTGTTGACCAGTGACAGCCCCAAAACATCACTGCTCTAGAGGAGATCTGCATGCAGGAATGGGCCAACATACCAGCAACAGTGTGCGACAACCTTGTGAAGACTTACAGAAAATGTTTGACCTCTATCATTGCCAACAAAGGATATATAACAAAGTATTGAGATGAACTTTTGATATTGACCAAATACTTATTTTCCACCATAATTTGCAAATAAATTCTTTCAAAATCAGACAATGTGATTGTCTGGATTTGTTTCCACATTTTGTCTCTTATAGTTGAGGTATACCTATGATGACAATTGTGCAAGATGGAGAACTTGCACAATTGGTGGCTGACTAAATACTTTTTTGCCCCACTGTGTGTGTGTATATATATATATATATATATATATATATATATATATATATATATATATATATAGTATATATATATATTATTTTTTTATTATTTTTTTTTGCCCAATACTGATGCATTCTGTGTGGTTAATATGTTGCTATCAATGTTTAATTAAATACTAATAATGTCAGCGTGTACTATTTCTCTTTTATACCTGTGGTTATGATACAATCGCTATGAGTAGTAGTCTGATGCTGGGTAATAGGGGTCTTTTGTCTTTACTGTTTTATATATATATATATATATATATATATATATATATATATATATATATATATATATATATAAAATTTGAATCCGTAGAATAAACCCACCATATGCCAACTACCTGGGTGCAAATATAGAATATAATACGCAGCAATAAAGAAATGCACTCTCAGGATTTTTCATTCAATGCAGGTCAAAATGTAATTGACGTTTCAGGGAATATTACAACCCCTTCCTCAGAATAATAAACAAGGTGAATTACAACACTTATATAGTGCAGACAAAAATTGTACATACCCCAACTCTCATAAAACACTCTGTGGCGCAAAAACTCAGTGCAATCTTGGAACGCTAGGTTTGCATTCCACCGCATCATGTAACCCGCAAGTGATCGCTCATCTAGTTCCGGTATCGGATATCCACTTTAAACATTAATATGTGAATTGTATTTCATATTATAGTGCTAAACACTCATATGCACAACAATGTAACATCAATCTATATTAATGTTCAGATACAGATAAGAAAAATGTGAATTTTTACAATATTTACTGTGTCATGGTTACCATCTATATACAACTAACATTTCACTCTACTGTATACATTCTACTAGCATGACTCATCCCAAACAGTAAATCAAGTTTTAATAAACTTAAAATAAACATAGAACATTACTTGTGCTATATAGACAACACAATGTTTTGCATAATAAGCCCCTATTTTGCAAAGTTATACATTCATTTAGGGCTATAGTATACAGGAAAAATAACATTCAATACGTAAATCAAATAAATGCAGCAAAATATTAAATAATATCTGTTCTATGCGCTTTGTCATTTTTATGCTCATGGATATATATATATACTATAAAGGTAAACGAAAGAAGAAATCAATTTAGATACACATACAATATGCTGGTATTTTGATAAAATAAATTTTCTTTATATAAACATATATATAAGTCCCATTTCTCCAACATTGGTG
>NC_069505.1:197797300-197799800 GCF_027579735.1 Bombina bombina | reverse complement strand
ATATTTAGAAGGGGACTAGGGCATAGGAGTACGATAGTGTGTACTGTTTAAAATATACAACTACCAGGTGATAGAGATAAAAACAGGTGTTTATTTATATATATACACACACAAAAAAATATAGGTTTTTAACAGTGCAAGATAAAAAGCCCCTACAGGTATTTCTTTGTAGGAGAAGAGAGAGAAATATTCCACGTTTAGCAGAAAAACACTATAGAGCTGTAGTCATACAGGTGTTACATCCAGCATGCAGTGCTAGAAACACAAGTGACTAAATTGCTCTGATAAATATATAAACAAGTATGGAGCACCAAAGGATATTTGCAGATCTGCTTATATAAGTAGATATTAAAGCAGTCCAATCCTTTATGCAGCTCCGTGTAGATGTATAGGCACAGCGTGCAATGTCAGCGTGTGGCGGGGGGCGGAGCCTAACGCGTTTCGTAACCAATGGGTTACTTCATCAGAGGTGTGGGCCGCCCCCCTACCTTGATCTATTTATACGCATTAGTGAGGCTAGTCTGCCTCCTGTGTGCCCCTCTATCGCCATTTTGAATAAGGGCAGACAAATTTGTGCTTATTTTGTATTTACAGAAAGTGTGCAATATTACTTAGACACACAGTAATATCCCAAACATATAATCCATTGTGTACATGGTCTACATGTTCTTTCAGAGAATGCTAAAACATATTAGTCTCCTCACATGTTTAAATCCCATGTCAAATTCCTTCAGCTGCAAAGCATACCAGCTGGTGAATTTACATAAGACAACATAATCTTAGAGGCATAGTTACACGTTTTAAGTTTTACACAGATTAAATAAAAAGTGATTAGATAAATAGAATCTATATATATAACATTTAAAACTTTATAAAATTATTTAAAACTTTAAAATAGTACATTGTAAAGAAGCATGTTATAAAATAATATTTCATAGGGTTCCCTGTTTTTATTATTATTACAGGACCACTTAAAACCGCTGTTAGTTTGTAAGTAGATGATGGGTATATTGTTTTTGTATTTAAAACAATTTTTCTATAACTATCACAGCCTTTGTGTATAAAAGCTGATCATTATTTATTATATTAGTATGTGTTTCTGTTTCTATTAATACGTATTAAGAATGGACACAATAAAATACTATCTTGGATTATTACAGAAAGGCTGCAAGGTCAATATCTCTGTTTAGCCCTTTGGGTTCTAGAGTTTCTAGTTTATGAATCCACATCGTCTCCCGTTTGCGTAATTCTAGGAGTCTACTACCCCCTCTTTTCCCTGGTAGTATGTGGTCTATTGCTTTAATAAAAAAATTCTTGTTATTTTTTCCATGAACCTGAGAAAAGTGGGTTATTAGTGGGTTTTTAAGTATACCTGCCTCAATATTTTTCATATGCTCAAGGCAGCGAATTTTAAGACCCCGTGTCGTGCGCCCTATATACCTTTTAGGGTTGCTGCATGTGCATTCTAACATGTAAACCACAAAGTCTGATTTGCAGTTTAGTAAGCCTTTAATGGGGTAATTGTCTCCCTTTGTCCCGCTATCAATATATTTGTTATACTTTTTCTCTTTGTGTGTATGTGCACAACAGACGCAGTTCTTTCTATAGCACTTATAGAAGCCTTGTAGATTCGTGATCTTACCACTACCTTTTTTCTTTGTTAATTGTGTATCGCTAGGTGCCAAGAAGTTTTTCAAATTTTTATTTTTCTTATAGGTAACATTTGGTCTATTTCCTATAGTATCCTTAAGTATAGGGTCATTCTTTAGTATTGACCAATTCTTTTGTAATATATTTTTGATTTTCCAGTGTCCTTCATTGAATGTAGTGACAAAATTAATTCTATTATCCCTTTTATGTCTGACAGTACTTCTACTTATGTTGTTCATATTAGCAGCTGGTTGTTCTTGACTAATATCCTTTCCTCGTATGAGTGTCTGCCTATCCAATTTAATTACTTTCTCATATGCACCCTGGACTGTCTCTATAGGATAGTGTTTCTCTACAAACTTGTCTTTCAGAGTATGTGCTTCTATTTTAAAATTATTGATATCAGTGCAATTACGCCTCAGTCTTTGAAACTGACTGTAAGGGATGTTTTCTATCCACTTAGGGTGGTGGCTGCTTCTTGCGTCTAGATTACCATTAGTATCCGTAGATTTCCTATAAAGTTTGCTGCATATTTTTCCCTCAGAAATATATAGTGTAATGTCCAAAAAGTCAATTGCGGACTCTTCTAGTCTTTGGGTGAACTTTAGGTTCATACAGTTTGTATTAAGCTCATGTACAAAGGTATTCCAAAGTTCAACTTCGCCATCCCAAATAATCAGAATGTCATCTATGAACCGATGCCATCGGATTATATTTTTATATTTAAACTTAGAATCTTCATAGATCATATCTTCCTCGAAGACTCCCATGTACAGGTTCGCAAAATTGGGCGCAAAGACTAGAAGAGTCCGCAATTGACTTTTTGGACATTACACTATATATTTCTGAG